>NC_053435.1:26738002-26929440 GCF_007990345.1 Gossypium hirsutum | reverse complement strand
TTTCGGGACCGCTAAACCGAGTCACCGAAATGTTTTGAATGTGATACTTATTGTGTAGAATATGTAATTATGAATGTGTGAAAATTTCAAGCTTCAATTTGGTTGATTTCATGTGAATTTAGTCAATAGGACTTATGTGAGAAAATTCTAAAATGTGATAGGTCAATGTGTGAGGACCTATTAGTGCATGTGGACAAAGGGGGGACTTGCATGTCAAATTCCCCCCCTAATGAGTAGTGGCCGGCCATGACAAGGAAGGATGGGCAAAACATGTCATGAAACATGTTTTGTTAGTGGAAGAATAAAATAAGGAGTATGGGTAATAAAGAAATGGAAACAAAAGAAAAAAAAATGTGTGTGTAGTGTTTGTCCCCCCATTGCCGTGAGCTAAAGAAGAGAAAGGGGGGGATTTTGTTCATCCTTTTTATTCATGCTTGCCAAAATAGAAGAAAAAAAGAAAATTTTCATCTTTGGTTCATCTTGGCCAAAATTTTAAGGAGGAAGAAGAGAAAGTGAAGAGATTCGGCATGCATGTAGCTAGGCTAAGGTATTTGATGATGTTCATGAGAGGCATGCTGTTTTAGTTGTTAGCTTGATTTACCTAACCATGGTCTAAATCTTGCTATGTGATGGAAATGGCATTGACATGGATGATCATTCTTGGTTGATGTTTGATGTTGTGGTGATGAGGCATGAGGATGAGTTAAGATTCGGCCTAGGTGGAGGTTGTGTTAATGCCATTGCATGCAAATATGAAGCTTGTTAATGATGCATGTGATGATGGCTTGATGATTCTTGAACCTCTTTTTAGCATTTTTTTGTGTGAGCACATATGTGCATTGGTTGCTAATGGAGAAGAATCGGCTAGCAAGATGTGTGCTAAGGCGAATGTATTTGCATGTTATGAGCATGCATGTGTTAAATTGATGAAAGGGGGGATGCTTTATAGTGTGTATATGTGTGTATTAAGTGTTGAAATCGACCCAAATGGACATGCATATTCGGCAAGGGCAAAGAATTAGCTAATATGTTGTGTTGATGCATGATTTTTGCATGTATGAGACTTTAATGTCTAATGTATAAATATGGGCTAAGTGCTTGTGTTCATCTTTTGATGCCTAAATGATGAATCAATTTATTTGTTTGATTAAGCTCAAGAGCAAAGGGGAAATAAAACGATAAAGGGAAGGAAAAGTGGTTGATAGCTAGCGGAATCGTTCGACAACACCCGAGGTAAGTTCTTGAGTAAGAGAGCTTAAATTTCGATGTGATTAAATCATGCTCTATGTGTGGCTATTAGCCGAATGTGCAAGGACAATATGTGCCTTGTGTTTGAGTTTCGTAAACGAAAATGAAATATGAATGTACCATGAATTATTGTTAGATGTGCATGATTAATTGAATGCTGTCCGGGCTAAGTCCGAAGGCTTTGTGCTAAGCGAATATATCCGGACTAAGATCCGAAGGCCTTTGTGCGAGATACTAAATCCGGGTTAAGTCCCGAGGGCATTCGTGCGAGTTATTAAAGCCGGGTTAAGTCCCGAAGGCATTCGTGCGAGTTGTTAATCCGGGTTACGTCCCGAAGGCATGGTGTGAGTTACTAAACCGGGCTATGTCCGAAGGCATTTGAACGAGGAGCTATATCCGGTTAAATCCCGAAGGTACGTGATTTGGTAATGAATGAGCTTGCTGTAAAATTCCAGCGAATACTCGAAAAACATCCCAATATGGGGATATGTTACGTATGTGTTGAATTAAATCGAGCCCTTACAAATAAATGTTCGCTCAGTTGATAACGAGCTATCGGCCTTCGGCTAAGTTAGTCTATTGTGTATGTGCATAAGGGTTGTTAATGTTGTGAAGCAAGTTTAATATCGATAAATTGCGTATTATGAAATATTCCGTTTAGCTAAATGTGTGATATTCTTTGTTTATGCTGGAATTCCTTGCTCAAACTTACTAAGCATAAATTGCTTACTCGTTACATTGCTCCTCTGTTTTATAGATTTTTGGTTCTCCAGCTATCGGACTCGGGATCTTGAAGTCGAAGTCGCCCACACTATCAAAGGCTCTTTTGGGTACTATTTTGGTTGAATTTTGTTATGGCATGTATAGGACTACCATTGTTGTCTTTCGAGTACTTTATGAAATGTATAAGTGTACAGCCATGCGAAAATGGCTTGTAGAAGTGGAGTATGGCATTAGACCATTCGTATTTATGAATGTATAGATGGTTTCATGATGTAACTATGTTGGAATGGAAGTGTTGAGCAAATGATCAGCCACTAGAATGGCTAAGTATGATCATATGTGGGCTTATGTATGACAAGGCCCTAGTTGGTCCATGAAACCCCAAATTAGGTAAGGTTCACTTTGAAAACAGAAGCTGATAGCAGCAGTGGTGTGGATTGGAAAAATCACAAGAATTCGTAGGAGTGGAATTAAATAGTGAATAAATTATGTAATCGAACCTTGATGAATCTACTTTCATATGGAAGTAACGAAACAATTATAGGAACAGTACAGAAAGAGATATTCGGGTTCTTGTGGAACAGGGCCAGAACAGTTTCTGGATTCACTGTTCCGCCTTTGGAAATTCACTATAAATTGACCAGAGATAATTAGGGGTCATACCATATATGTATGGATTCCTCTCTGAGTCTAGTTTCCATAGAAACAAACGGCATCAGTATTGAAGCTCTGTGCAGAGAGATATCCCAGTCGTAATGGGAAAAGGTCAGTGTAGTCGACCCCTGTAACATGGGAGACTTTGACTAATAAACTGTACTAATTGGCCCGACCAAAAATTCTAGAAAAAAATCCATAGGTGGGGACATGAGTCTAGTTTCAGGGAAAAATCACAAAACTGATTTTTGAGTTGTGAAACTCAAGATATGATTTTTGAAGCGACTAGTACTCAGACTGGGCAGTGTCTGGAAAAATTTTTCAAAGTTTGTTAACATCTCGTGTCCGACTCCGGTGTCGGTCTCGGGTTCGGGGTGTTACATTTTATTGGTATCAGAGCTACGGTTTAGTCGATTCTAGGACTACCGTAATGTTTTGGGTCTAGCTATACATGCCATTTTATGTGATTACTTGATAGTGTGGTGATTTCTGACAATCGTAAATGTGTTTATTTATAGTAATGGATCCCGATCGTGACCGAGAAGTAGCTGATGATCTTGAGAGTGTAGCGCCTGCTCCCGCACAAGGGACAGTGCCGGCGGACTCTCAACTAATGCTAGTAATCAGAATGATGAAGCTAGACAAGCATTCTATAGCGTGATGAATGATTGGTTTAACCAATACATTCGAACTAATATGGCTGTTCCACAACCTCCATTCCCGACAAATACTACCCCCGCACCTACAATACCACCGGTAACGGACCAAATAAGGTCAAATAAGCCCCCAGTTGACAGAATCCGAAAACATGGGGCTACTGAATTTAAGGCTATGGATAGCGATGATGCCGAGCAAGCTGAATTTTGGCTGGACAACACTATCCGGGTACTCGATGAGCTATCTTGTACACCCGATGAATGCCTAAAGTGTGCTATCTCCTTGCTACGTGATTCTGCCTACTATTGGTGGAGTACTCTGACTTCTATTGTGCCCCGAGAGCAAGTAACTTGGGAGTTTTTCCAAACTGAGTTTCGGAAAAAGTATATCAGTCAGAGATTTGTTGATCAAAAACGGAAGGAATTTCTTGAGCTTAAGCAAGGCTCCATGTCGGTTACTGATTACGAGCGAAAATTTGTTAGACTTAGCAAATACGCTCGGGAATGTGTTTCGTCCGAAGCTATTATGTGTAAACGCTTCGAGGATGGGCTGAATGAAGATATAAAAATGTTCGTTGGCGTTCTTGAAATACAAGAGTTCGTGGTACTTGTTGAACGAGCTTGTAAAGCCGAAGAGCTTAGAAAAGAAAAGCAAAGAGTTGATGAGGGAACTGGAGAGTTTCGTAAAAGATCCTCGGGGAGGTCTCTTCAACAGACATCGAAGAGATTTCGAGATGATGCGGGCCAGTTTAGAGGCACTTCGGGCCTTTTTGGACGAGATCGTGATCGACCCCCTGTGGGTACACGAGGCACTTCGGTCGCCAGTGTTGGGAATGAACGTCGAGACAGGACGAAATGCCGATATTGCGGTAAATGGCATTCGGGGAGTTGTAGATTTCCTGACCGCTCCTGTTACAAATGCGGATCAGTGGACCACTTCATTAAAGATTGCCCGAGGTTGTCGGGGCAGAATGCAAATCAGAGTGGGAGACCGGGTGCTACCACTGCTCGAGGTAGACCATCTGGAAATATGGGCAATGCTGGTGGTGGTCAGAGAGGATCTAGAGATGATATAACCAGATCCGAAGCCCGTGCGCCTGCTAGAGCTTATGCTATACGTGCCCGCGAGGATGCTTCTTCGCCTGATGTTATTACCGGTACATTCACCCTCTTTGATACTAATGTAATTGCTTTGATTGACCCCGGTTCTACTCATTCTTACATATGTGAAACCTTAGCATCCAGTAAGACTTTACCTATTGAGTCTACTGAGTTCGTAATTCGGGTGTCAAATCCCTTGGGTCGTTACGTGCTTGTCGACAAAGTGTGTAAGAAATGTCCCCTGGAAATTCGAGGTTCTGTTTCCCGGCGAACTTGATGCTCTTGCCGTTTGATGAATTTGATGTTATCCTTGGTTTGGATTGGTTGACCGCGCATGATGCGATTGTGAATTGCAAGAGCAAGACTATTGATTTGAGATGCGCAAATAACGAAGTAGTCCGAATTGAGTCTGCGGACTTAGAGGGGATGCCAGCTGTAATATCAGCAATGTTGGCACAGAAATATGTAAGAAAAGGGTGCGAAGCATACCTTGCGTATGTACTTGGTGACAAAGAATTAGAAAAGAAACCCGAATCTGTGCCGGTGGTTTGTGAATACCCGGATGTTTTTCCGGAAGAATTACCGGGTTTACCACCTGTTCGGGAGGTAGAGTTTGGTATTGAGCTTGTACCTGGGACTACGCCGATTTCGATAGCTCCGTATCGTATGGCACCAACCGAGTTAAAGGAGTTGAAAGCTCAGTTGCAAGAACTGACGGATAGAGGTTTCGCTCGACCAAGTTTCTCACCTTGGGGTGCACCAGTATTGTTCGTGAAAAAGAAGGACGGAACCATGAGGTTGTGCATTGACTATCGTCAGCTGAATAAAGTGACGATAAAGAACAAATATCCGTTGCCGCGCATCGATGATTTGTTCGACCAACTGAAGGGAGCCTCAGTGTTCTCAAAAATAGATTTGAGATCGGGCTATTATCAGTTGCGAATCCGAGATTCAGATATTCCCAAAACTGCCTTCAGAACGAGATATGGTCACTACGAATTCTTAGTGATGCCGTTTGGGCTCACTAATGCCCCTGCAGTATTTATGGATTTGATGAATCGGATCTTCAGACCGTATTTGGATCGGTTCGTAGTGGTGTTCATTGATGACATTTTGGTCTATTCAAGAGACGAGACCGAACATGCTGAGCATCTGAGGCTAGTGCTGCAAATTTTGCGGGATAAGCAGTTATATGCTAAGTTCAGTAAGTGTGAGTTCTGGTTAAGAGAGGTTAGCTTCTTGGGTCATGTGGTATCCGCGTCGGGTATTCGAGTTGACCCGAACAAAATTTCAGCCATACTTGACTGGAAACCTCCGAGAAATGTTACTGAAGTTCGGAGCTTTTTGGGGCTCGCCGGTTATTACCGACGATTTGTGAAAGGTTTCTCGATGATAGCCACACCAATGACGAAGCTACTTCAAAAGGATGTTAAGTTCGAGTGGACGGAGAAATGTCAGAAAAGTTTCGACCAACTGAAAACTCATTTGACTGAAGCTCCAATTTTGGTGCAACCCGAATCAGGTAAAGAGTTTGTCATTTATAGTGACGCATCCCTACTTGGGTTGGGTTGCGTATTGATGCAAGAAGGTCGAGTCGTGGCCTATGCGTCGAGACAATTGAAGCCACACGAGAGGAATTATCCGACCCATGATCTCGAACTAGCTGCCATCGTGTTTGCTTTAAAAATATGGCGACATTATCTGTTTGGTGAGAAGTGCCATGTATTTTGGATCACAAAAGTCTCAAATATTTGATGACTCAACGAGACTTGAATCTGCGACAAAGACGTTGGCTTGAGTTGTTGAAAGATTACGAGCTTGTCATTGATTACCACCCGGGAAAGGCTAACGTGGTTGCGGACGCCTTAAGCCGGAAGTCATTGTTTGCTTTTCGAGCGATGAACGTGTATTTGTCTGTTCTACCAGGCAGTGTGTTAGTAGCTGAATTAAAAGCTAAACCATTGTTGACTCACCAAATTCGTGAAGCTCAGAAAGTCGATGATGAATTGGTTGCAAAACGGGCTAAGTGTTTTCCGAACGAGGAATCGGAGTTTCAAATTGATGATGATGATTGTTTGAGGTTCAGAAATCGTTTGTGTGTTCCAAGGAATTCGGAACTCATTTCGATGATTCTGAACGAAGCCCATTGTAGCCGAATGTCAATTCACCCGGGGAGTACGAAAATGTACAATGATTTGAAACGTCAATTTTGGTGGCATGGTATGAAACGGGACATCTCTGACTTTGTTTCGAGATGTTTAATATGTCAACAAGTGAAAGCGGAACATCAAGTGCCTTCAGGATTACTCCAGCCGATCATGATACCCGAGTGGAAATGGGATCGAGTCACAATGGACTTTGTGTCCGGACTGCCCTTGTCAGCAAGTAAGAAGGATGCGATATGGGTTATTGTTGATAGACTGACTAAGTCGGCTCATTTCATCCCCGTACGTACGGATTTTTCATTGGAGAAACTAGCTGAATTGTACGTTTATCAAATTGTGAGATTACACGGGGTACCTGTTTCTATCGTGTAGGATAGAGATCCGAGATTCACCTCACGATTTTGGAAGAAATTGCAAGAAGCTCTGGGTACCAAGCTGCATTTTAGCACTGCTTTTCACCCCCAAACCGATGGTCAATCCGAGAGGATAATTCAGATACTTGAGGATATGTTGAGATGTTGCATCCTCGAGTTCAGTAGTTCATGGGAACGGTATTTACCTTTGATTGAATTCGCTTACAACAATAGTTTTCAATCAAGTATTAAGATGGCACCTTACGAGGCTTTGTACGGTCGTAAATGCCGTACACCATTGTTTTGGACCGAGCTCGGTGAAAGCAAAATTTTCGGAGTTGATTTGATTAGAGATGCTGAACAGAAAGTAAAGGTAATCCGTGAAAGTCTGAAGGTAGCCACGGATCGTCAGAAATCGTACGCAGATTTGAAACGAAAAGACATCGAGTATCAGGTGGGAGACAAAGTGTTCCTTAAGGTTTCACCTTGGAAAAAGATACTCAGGTTCGGCCGTAAGGGCAAGTTGAGCCCAAGATTCATTGGGCCGTACAAAATCTCCGAACGAGTTGGTCCGGTTGCGTATAGATTGATTTTGCCCCCGGAGCTTGAAAAGATTCATGACGTCTTTCATGTTTCGATGCTTCGACGCTATCGATCTGATCCATCGCATATAATTAGCCCATCAGAGGTTGAAATTCAAGTCGACATGAGCTATGAAGAAGAACCGATGCGTATCCTAGCTCGTGAAGTGAAGGAGTTGCGAAACAAAAGAGTTCCGCTAGTAAAGGTGTTATGGCTCAAACACGGGATCGAGGAAGCAACTTGGGAGACCGAGAGCTCGATGAAAGAACGATACCCAAACCTATTTACCGGTAAGATTTTCGGGGACGAAAATTTCTTAAGTGGGGGAGAGTTGTGACAGCCCAAAGTTGACCCTAGTCGGGAAGTGGTTTCGGGACCGCTAAACCGAGTCACCGAAATGTTTGAATGTGATACTTATTGTGTAGAATATGTAATTATGAATGTGTGAAAATATCAAGCTTCAATTTGGTTGATTTCATGTGAATTTAGTCAATAGGACTTATGTGAGAAAATTCTAAAATGTGATAGGTCAATGGTGAGGACCTATTAGTGCATGTGGACAAAGGGGGGACTTGCATGTCAAATTCCCCCCTAATGAGTAGTGGCCGGCCATGACAAGGAAGGATGGGCAAAACATGTCATGAAACATGTTTTGTTAGTGGAAGAATAAAATAAGGAGTATGGGTAATAAAGAAATGGAAAACAAAAGAAAAAAAAATGTGTGTGTAGTGTTTGTCCCCCCATTGCCGTGAGCTAAAGAAGAGAAAGGGGGGAATTTTGTTCATCCTTTTCTCATCTTCATGCTTGCCAAAAACTAGAAAGAAAAACAAAGAAAAATTTTCTCATCCTTTGGTTCATCCTTGGCCAAAAATTTTAAGGAGGAAAGAAGAAGAAAGGTGAAGAGATTCGGCCATGCATGTAGCTAGGCTAAGGTAAGTTTGATGATGTTCCATGAGAGGCATGCATGTTTTAGTTGTTAGCTTGAGTTCTACCTAACCCATGGTCTAAATCTTGCTATGTGATGGAAATGGCACTTGACCATGGATGAATCATTCTTGGTTGATGTTTGATGTTGTGGTGATGAGGCATGAGGATGAGTTAAGATTCGGCCTAGGTGGAGATTGTGTTAATGCCATTGCATGCAAAATATGAAGCTTGTTAATGATGCATGTGATGATGGCTTGATGATTCTTGAACCTCCTTTTTAGCATTTTTTTTGTGTGAGCACATATGTGCATTGGTTGCTAAATGGAGAAGAATCGGCTAGCAAGATGTGTGCTAAGGCCGAATGTAACTTTGCATGTTAATGAGCAACGCATGTGTTAAATTGATGAAAAGGGGGAGGATGCTTTACTAGTGTGTATATGTGTGTATTAAGTGTTGAAATCGACCCCAAAAATGGACATGCATATTCGGCCAAGGGCAAAGAAATTAGCTAATATGTTGTGTTGATGCATGATTTTTGCATGTATGAGACTTTAATGTCTAATGTATAAATATGGGCTAAGTGCCTTGTGTTCATCTTTTGATGCCTAAATGATGAAATCAATTTATTTGTTTGATTAAGCTCAAGAGCAAAGGGGAAATAAAACCGATAAAGGGAAGGAAAAAGTGGTTGAATAGCTAGCGGAATCGTTCGACAACACCCGAGGTAAGTTCTTGAGTAAGAGAGCTTAAATTTCGATGTGATTAAATCATGCTCTATGTGTGGCTATTAAGCCGAATGTGCAAGGACAATATGTGCCTTGTGTTTGAGTTTCGTAAACGAAAATGAAATATGAATGTACCATGAATTATTGTTAGATGTGCATGATTAATTGAATGCTGTCCGGGCTAAGTCCCGAAGGCTATGTGCTAAGCGAATATATCCGGACTAAGATCCGAAGGCCTTTGTGCGAGATACTAAATACGGGTTAAGTCCCGAGGGCATTCGTGCGAGTTATTAAAGCCGGGTTAAGTCCCGAAGGCATTCGTGCGAGTTGTTAAATCCGGGTTACGTCCCGAAGGCATGGTGTGAGTTACTAAAACCGGGCTATGTCCCGAAGGGATTTGAACGAGGAGCTATATCCGGTTAAATCCCGAAGGTACGTGATTTGGTAATGAATGAGCTTGCTGTAAAATTCCAGCGAATACTCAAAAAACATCCCAATATGGGGATATGTTACGTATGTGTTGAATTAAATCGAGCCCTTACAAATAAATGTTCGCTCAGTTGATAAACGAGCTATCGGCCTTCGGCTAAGTTAGTCTATTGTGTATGTGCATAAGGGTTGTTAATGTTGTGAAGCAAGTTTAATATCGATAAATTGCGTATTATGAAATATTCCGTTTAGCTAAATGTGTGATATTCTTTGTTTATGCTGGAATTCCTTGCTCAAACTTACTAAGCATAAATTGCTTACTTGTTACATTGCTCCTCTGTTTTATAGATTTTTTGTTCTCCAGCTATCGGACTCGGGATCTTGAAGTCGAAGTCGCCCACACTATCAAAGGCTCTTTTGGGTACTATTTTGGTTGAATTTTGTTATGGCATGTATAGGACTACCCATTGTTGTCTTTCGAGTACTTTATGAAATGTATAAGTGTACAGCCATGCGAAAATGGCTTGTAGAAGTGGAGTATGGCATTAGACCATTCGTATTTATGAATGTATAGATGGTTTCATGATGTAACTATGTTGGAATGGAAGTGTTGAGCAAATGATCAGCCACTAGAATGGCTAAGTATGATCATATGTGGGCTTATGTATGACAAGGCCCTAGTTGGTCCATGAAACCCCAAATTAGGTAAGGTTCACTTTGAAAACAGAAGCTGATAGCAGCAGTGGTGTGGATTGGAAAAATCACAAGAATTCGTAGGAGTGGAATTAAATAGTGAATAAATTATTTAATCGAACCTTGATGAATCTACTTTCATATGGAAGTAACGAAACAATTATAGGAACAGTACAGAAAGAGATATTCGGATTCTTGTGGAACAGGGCCAGAACAGTTTCTGGATTCACTGTTCCGCCTTTGGAAATTCACTATAAATTGACCAGAGATAATTAGGGGTCATACCATATATGTATGGATTCCTCTCTGAGTCTAGTTTCCATAGAAACAAACGGCATCAGTATTGAAGCTCTGTGCAGAGAGATATCCCAGTCGTAATGGGAAAAGGTCAGTGTTGTCAATCCCTGTAACATGGGAGACTTTGACTAATAAACCGTACTAATTGGCCCGACCAAAAATTCTAGAAAAAAATCCATAGGTGGGGACGTGAGTCTAGTTTCAGGGAAAAATCACAAAACTGATTTTTGAGTTGTGAAACTCAAGATATGATTTTTGTAGCGACTAGTACTCAGACTGGGCAGTGTCTGAAAAAAATTTTCAAAGTTTGTTAACATCTCGTGTCCGACTCCGGTGTCGGTCTCGGGTTCGGGGTGTTACAGTATGGGGTTGGGTATATGATATGGAGCAAGTACTGTACGGTGACTATGTCACAATGGTTATTACTGGTGGTTTACCACACTTACTGTACTGGCAGCTATACTGCGTTATTGTTATTACTGGCAGCTTTGCTGCGTTATTGGTGTGCTGGTTGGGTGGGTTGACTGATATCCCCACATGTGTGTTGGTTGGTACGGGTGGTGTGCTGGCTGGTATGGGATAGGTTGCATTATGCATTTGTACTGATACTGTACTGGGCTTAGGCCCACTTTGCCACTGTTTAAGGGCTAAGGCCTGGGCTGTACTATTGCTGAATAGGGCTTTGGCCCAGACTGTACTGATACTGTGGTATTTACTATTTGTTGTCTTTGGGATTACACACTGAGTTTTCGTAAACTCACCTCGTTTCTAATTGTGCAGGTAATCCCTAAGCGTAGATGGTTTGGAGCTGCGAGGGACTCAGAGATGGCCACACTACTGCTTCTATTTCCTCTAATTGCAACTAGATTTTGTTTTGGGTTTTAATTTATGTAATAAGGCCACTAGTGGGTTTTATGAAGTAATATACCAAGGGCAAACGAGTTGGCAAACGTTTTGACGAGAACCTTAGGTAAATAATAATAGGATTTAGATTCAGTATTGGATTTTACCAAAAAGATCAAATTTGAATAACACTCTGATGTGACGCACCAGATTCAGCCGTAATGTCTAGGCTGGGTTTGGGGTGTTACAATGCTTTACGAGAAACACTTCAATGTGACATCGCCAGATTCAGCCATAATGTCTAGGCCAGGTTTGGGGTGTTACATCGGCCTCCAAGAAGTGCAAAACCTTGACAAAAGCTAAAAAAGGAATGAAAATACTAACCAAAGCCAAAAACTTAAGAGGTAGGAGTTCTAATTTGGCACACACTCTTCCACTACCTTCAAATTCCCCTACTTTTCTCCCCAAATCACATCTAAGATCACTCAACCAAATCCCCACTTAACCACATCC
This sequence comes from Gossypium hirsutum, assembly GCF_007990345.1. Lineage (NCBI taxonomy): Eukaryota > Viridiplantae > Streptophyta > Magnoliopsida > Malvales > Malvaceae > Gossypium > Gossypium hirsutum. The sequence continues at coordinate 26,917,531 of NC_053435.1, read as the reverse complement.
TTAACAATCAAAATTTCTTCCAACAACCTCTTAAAATTCGTCCACAGCTCCTCACACTCCTCAAACACTCAAGTGTCAGTCAAACCACAACTCTCCCATGGCCAGTAGTAAGAATGAAACACCTCAATGTGCCTACCAGTACTCGAACCCCATACCACAAGTAAACACAACACGACACTTATCCCCTAGGCTAGTAGGCCCTTTCTGACATAAAATACTGACATTTATTTTAAAAGCCTACTGATCAGAGACAGGGTTTATTCATATTAAAAACAAAACTTTTTCCCCAGCCAAGGCTTGAACCCAAAACATCTCAGACTCTTCCCAGGACACTTAACCACTGAAGCAGACATGCATTTGTGTACATAAACATACAAAAATAAATAGTTAGAATTTTTGGGGCGTTACAGATGTACTGACTAGCTTCACTATGTGAATTTGAGAAGATTCAAGTGTGTTATGTGTATATGTGATATGATGGTATGGATCGTACCCTTTGCGTATATGAGTTCTCCGATATAGATCAAGATTCATTTGATATGTTGTAGGATGAAGAACCGCTCATGACTTTTGTAACACCACAAACCCGGCCTAGACGTTACGGCCGAATCCGGTGTGTCACATTACCTACCACTAACGAAGTTACCTAGTTTACTAAAGTTTGGGTGAGCCTTGCAAAAACCATTAATGAAGTTTTAAGAGAAATGTTCCGATTCACTAGTGTGAGTCCTATCCATTATCGATTGTTAAGGGTTTAGAAAAATGCAACTTTTGTTGTACTTTGAAAAGTTTCGTTTCGAAGAGGTTTGGTTGTCGTGTCGGTTTAAAACAAGTAATTTTTGATAAACCCAGATTTAACCAATTTCAAGGAATCAATTTAAGTGATGTGAATCTCAAGTAAAAAATGATTTAAGTAATTTAAAAACCCAAAATAAAAATAATAGAGCGGCCTTATTACAACTTTAACCAAAATAGAAATAATCAAAAATAAATGCGAAAGTTAAAAGGGAAGCTACTTGAAACTTATTTAAAACCAGAAATTTAATCTTTGTGGCCACTCTGAATTCCGTCCAGCTCCAAGTCCACCAACTAAGGCTCACCTGCAAGGATGGAAGAGAAATGGGGTGAGTTTGGAAAACTCAGTGTATATGGAAAACCCACCCAAAGCCCAAGTCAGCTCAAGCCCATTGGGCCTAAGCCCTATTCAGATAACCGCGGGTACTGGGCAGAAGCCCTTTTCAGAATACGATAAACTGGGCCTTAGCCCCTTTTCAGATAATAGTATGGCCCGTAGACCCATTCCAGAAGAGAACAAACATATTCTTATATGCAAGCCCAACCCAGCCTATAACCAACCGCTACACTCCACCCGTACCAGCCCTCCACTCCATGTGGAGAATAGCTTAACCCACCCAGCCCTACACTCTGCAGTTGCAACATAGCTGCTCAGATATCAGTAGGTTGAGGCAAAACCTCCAGTACGTGGTCAAGCCACTTTCAGTACTTCCTCCATCAATAACCCAGTCCCATGCATCAGATAATAATAACATGGCATGCAGTAAATAGTAACAGTCAAACATGCATTCAGGTCAACCTTAACCCTAGGGGTATATCAATAATTTTGCTCCTTGGAGTAAAACTGTAAACTTTCCACCTATAAAGGTATTTCAGTAATTTTATCAGTTTTAAGGGTTCTCATGAATGTTACGGTCCTTACTAGCCCATTTGTTATCGCAGTAATTTATTTATCTCAATTTCACAATTTTAGCCAGTAGGCCCTAAAACCTCTAATGGGCCCCACAGTGTCCATTAGCATTTTACACCCATTTAATTCAAGTTTTATGACCAGTTTACCGGTTTAAGCAGTTTCAATTCTACAATCTAACAGAAGATACTTATCGCCTATTTTTTATATTATAAATATTTTTATTATTACCTGTATGGGTCCGTAAGCCCATTGGGCCTAGTTTTAGCCTATCGAGGCCCAATTACCGAAGTGCACGAAACTTCACACACGACTAACTTACCACTTGTGATTTCAGATCTAATGATTTCTAAACGTCTTGTGAGCACTCGCACACTTACTAGCCCACGAAATGCCAGAATTTCGGCATTTCGACTTTTATCGAATTGAACTATGGGAGGATATTCGATACACACCTGTTTCGCGACGACTGCTACCGAGATCCCTTACGATGTCCTACAATTGATTACCACAATTCTTAGATTGCAACCCACAACAACCAATCCCAATATTCAGCAACCCATATTCGAACGATGCCCCTAAAGCCTTTAAAATCTTACCTTTTTGCCGAAAACCGATGACTAGATCTAAGTCTAGTTGTTCCAAAGATCCAAGCCTTCGATCAAACCTCTAGAAGACACTAATCACCAAAAGAAATCGTCGGTTAAAGACCCTTAAATCCCTATGCCCAAATCGACAGCCTCCCTAGATTTTAGAGACTTCGACTTTTCTAAACTGTAAAATAAGACTAGATCTGAGGTGATGAGCACTTACCACTTATTCCTCTTTAATTTCTACGCAGATTTGGTACAGATCAATCCTCTAAATGATAGTAGAACTCAAATCTAGGAGATCTGAAGTTTTGGCTATAAGTCCCTAAATCTATGGTATTCCGGCTTTTTAAGTGATGAAGAAGATGATGATTTGAGGCTATAACTTTGTGGTAATGTTGCCGACAGATACTGTGACAGCCCAAAGTTGACCCTAGTCGGGAAGTGGTTTCGGGACCGCTAAACCGAGTCACCGAAATGTTTGAATGTGATACTTATTGTGTAGAATATGTAATTATGAATGTGTGAAAATTTCAAGCTTCAATTTGGTTGATTTCATGTGAATTTAGTCAATAGGACTTATGTGAGAAAATTCTAAAATGTGATAGGTCAATGTGTGAGGACCTACTCGTGCATGTGGACAAAGGGGGGACTTGCATGTCAAATTCCCCCCTAATGAGTAGTGGCCGGCCATGACAAGGAAGGATGGGCAAAACATGTCATGAAACATGTTTTGTTAGTGGAAGAATAAAATAAGGAGTATGGGTAATAAAGAAATGGAAAACAAAAGAAAAAAAAAAGTGTGTGTGGTGTTTGTCCCCCCATTGCCGTGAGCTAAACAAGAGAAAGGGGGAATTTTGTTCATCCTTTTCTCATCATCATGCTTGCCAAAAACTAGAAAGAAAAACAAAGAAAAATTTTCTCATCCTTTGGTTCATCCTTGGCCAAAAATTTTAAGGAGGAAAGAAGAAGAAAGGTGAAGAGATTCGGCCATGCATGTAGCTAGGCTAAGGTATGTTTGATGATGTTCCATGAGAGGCATGCATGTTTTAGTTGTTAGCTTGAGTTCTACCTAACCCATGGTCTAAATCTTGCTATGTGATGGAAATGGCACTTGACCATGGATGAATCATTCTTGGTTGATGTTTGATGTTGTGGTGATGAGGCATGAGGATGAGTTAAGATTCGGCCTAGGTGGAGGTTGTGTTAATGCCATTGCATGCAAAATATGAAGCTTGTTAATGATGCATGTGATGATGGCTTGATGATTCTTGAACCTCCTTTTTAGCATTTTTTGTTGTGTGAGCACATATGTGCATTGGTTGCTAAATGGAGAAGAATCGGCTAGCAAGATGTGTGCTAAGGCCGAATGTAACTTTGCATGTTAATGAGCAATGCATGTGTTAAATTGATGAAAAGGGGGAGGATGCTTTACTAGTGTGTACATGTGTGTATTAAGTGTTGAAATCGACCCCAAAAATGGACATGCATATTCGGTCAAGGGCAAGAAATTAGCTAATATGTGGTGTTGATGCATGATTTTTGCATGTATGAGACTTTAATGTCTAATGTATAAATATGGGCTAAGTGCCTTGTGTTCATCTTTTGATGCCTAAAATGATGAAATCAATTTATTTGTTTGATTAAGCTCAAGAGCAAAGGGGAAATAAAACCGATAAAGGGAAGGAAAAAGTGGTTGAATAGCTAGCGGAATCGTTCGACAACACCCGAGGTAAGTTCTTGAGTAAGAGAGCTTAAATTTCGATGTGATTAAATCATGCTCTATGTGTGGCTATTGAGCCGAATGTGCAAGGACAATATGTGCCTTGTGTTTGAGTTTCGTAAACGAAAATGAAATATGAATGTGCTATGAATTATTGTTAGATGTGCATGATTAATTGAATGCTGTCCGGGCTAAGTCCCGAAGGCTTTGTGCTAAGTGAATATATCCGGATTAAGATCCGAAGGCCTTTGTGCGAGATACTAAATCCGGGTTAAGTCCCGAAGGCATTCGTGCGAGTTATTAAATCCGGATTAAGATCCGAAGGCCTTTGTGCGAGATACTAAATCCGGGTTAAGTCCCGAAGGCATTCGTGCGAGTTATTAAATCCGGGTTAAGTCCCGAAGGCATTCGTGCGAGTTATTAAATCCGGGTTAAGTCCCGAAGGCATTCGTGCGAGTTATTAAATCCGGGTTATGTCCCGAAGGCATTGTGTGAGTTACTAAAACCGGGCTATGTCCCGAAGGCATTTGAACGAGGAGCTATATCCGGTTAAATCCCGAAGGTACGTGATTTGGTAATGAATGAGCTTGCTGTAAAATTCCAGCGAATACTCGAAAAACATCCCAATATGGGGATATGTTACGTATGTGTTGAATTTAATCGAGCCCTTACAAATAAATGTTCGCTCAGTTGATAAACGAGCTACCGGCCTTCGGCCAAGTTAGTTTATTGTGTATGTACATAAGGGTTGTTAATGTTGTGAAGCAAGTTTGATATCGGTAAATTGCGTATTATGAAATATTCCGTTTAGCTAAATGTGTGCTATTCTTTGTGCATGCTGGAATTCCTTGCTCAAACTTACTAAGCATAAATTGCTTACTCGTTACATTGCTCCTCTGTTTTATAGATTTTTGGTTCTCCAGCTATCGGACTCGGGATCTTGAAGTCGAAGTCGCCCACACTATCAAAGGCTCTTTTGGGTACTATTTGGTTGAATTTTGTTATGGCATGTATAGGACTACCCATTGTTGTCTTTCGAGTACTTTATGAAATGTATAAGTGTACAGCCATGCGAAAATGGCTTGTAGAAGTGGAGTATGGCATTAGACCATTCGTATTTATGAATGTATAGATGGTTTCATGATGTAACTATGTTGGAATGGAAGTGTTGAGCAAATGATCAGCCACTAGAATGGCTAAGTATGATCATATGTGGGCTTATGTATGACAAGGCCCTAGTTGGTCCATGAAACCTCAAATTAGGTAAGGTTCACTTTGAAAACAGAAGCTGATAGCAGCAGTGGTGTGGATTGGAAAAATCACAAGAATTCGTAGGAGTGGAATTAAATAGTGAATAAATTATGTAATCGAACCTTGATGAATCTACTTTCATATGGAAGTAACGAAACAATTATAGGAACAGTACAGAAAGAGATATTCGGGTTCTTGTGAAACAGGGCCAGAACAGTTTCTGGATTCACTGTTCCGCCTTTGGAAATTCACTATAAATTGACCAGAGATAATTAGGGGTCATACCATATATGTATGGATTCCTCTCTGAGTCTAGTTTCCATAGAAACAAACGGCATCAGTATTGAAGCTCTGTGCAGAGAGATATCCCAGTCGTAATGGGAAAAGGTCAGTGTAGTCGACCCCTGTAACATGGGAGACTTTGACTAATAAACTGTACTAATTGGCCCGACCAAAAATTCTAGAAAAAAATCCATAGGTGGGGACATGAGTCTAGTTTCAGGGAAAAATCACAAAACTGATTTTTGAGTTGTGAAACTCAAGATATGATTTTTGAAGCGACTAGTACTCAGACTGGGCAGTGTCTGGAAAAATTTTTCAAAGTTTGTTAACATCTCGTGTCCGACTCCGGTGTCGGTCTCGGGTTCGGGGTGTTACATTTTATTGGTATCAGAGCCACGGTTTAGTCGATTCTAGGACTACCGTAATGTTTTGGGTCTAGCTATACATGCCATTTTATGTGATTACTTGATAGTGTGGTGATTTCCGACAATTGTAAATGTGTTTATTTATAGTAATGGATCCCGATCGTGACCGAGAGGTAGCTGATGATCTTGAGAGTGTAGCGCCTGCTCCCGCACAAGGGACAGTGCCGGCAAACTCTCAACCTAATGCTAGTAATCAGAATGATGAAGCTAGATAAGCATTCTATAGCGTGATGAATGATTGGTTTAACCAATACATTCGAACTAATATGGCTGTTCCACAACCTCCATTCCCGAACAAATACTACCCCCGCACCTACAATACCGCCGGTAACGGACCAAATAAGGCCACATAAGCCCAGTTGACAGAATCCGAAAACATGAGGCTACTGAATTTAAGGCTATGGATAGCGATGATGCCGAGCAAGCTGAATTTTGGCTGGACAACACTATCCGGGTACTCGATGAGCTATCTTGTACACCCGATGAATGCCTAAAGTGTGCTATCTCCTTGCTACGTGATTCTGCCTACTATTGGTGGAGTACTCTGACTTCTATTGTGCCCCGAGAGCAAGTAACTTGGGAGTTTTTCCAAACTGAGTTTCGGAAAAAGTATATCAGTCAGAGATTTGTTGATCAAAAACGGAAGGAATTTCTTGAGCTTAAGCAAGGCTCCATGTCGGTTACTGATTACGAGCGAAAATTTGTTAGACTTAGCAAATACGCTCGGGAATGTGTTTCGTCCGAAGCTATTATGTGTAAACGCTTCGAGGATGGGCTGAATGAAGATATAAAAATGTTCGTTGGCGTTCTTGAAATACAAGAGTTCGTGGTACTTGTTGAACGAGCTTGTAAAGCCGAAGAGCTTAGAAAAGAAAAGCAAAGAGTTGATGAGGGAACTGGAGAGTTTCGTAAAAGATCCTCGGGGAGGTCTCTTCAACAGACATCGAAGAGATTTCGAGATGATGCGGGCCAGTTTAGAGGCACTTCGGGCCTTTTTGGACGAGATCGTGATCGACCCCCTGTGGGTACACGAGGCACTTCGGTCGCCAGTGTTGGGAATGAACGTCGAGACAGGACGAAATGCCGATATTGCGGTAAATGGCATTCAGGGAGTTGTAGATTTCCTGACTGCTCCTGTTACAAATGCGGATCAGTGGACCACTTCATTAAAGATTGCCCGAGGTTGTCGGGGCAGAATGCAAATCAGAATGGGAGACCGGGTGCTACCACTGCTCGAGGTAGACCATCTGGAAATATGGGCAATGCTGGTGGTGGTCAGAGAGGATCTAGAGATGATATAACCAGATCCGAAGCCCGTGCGCCTGCTAGAGCTTATGCTATACGTGCCCGCGAGGATGCTTCTTCGCCTGATGTTATTACCGGTACATTCACCCTCTTTGATACTAATGTAATTGCTTTGATTGACCCTGGTTCTACTCATTCTTACATATGTGAAACCTTAGCATCCAGTAAGACTTTACCTATTGAGTCTACTGAGTTCGTAATTCGGGTGTCAAATCCCTTGGGTCGTTACGTGCTTGTCGACAAAGTGTGTAAGAAATGTCCCCTGGAAATTCGAGGTTCCTGTTTCCCGGCGAACTTGATGCTCTTGCCGTTTGATGAATTTGATGTTATCCTTGGTTTGGATTGGTTGACCGCGCATGATGCGATTGTGAATTGCAAGAGCAAGACGATTGATTTGAGATGCGCAAATAACGAAGTAGTCCGAATTGAGTCTGCAGACTTAGAGGGGATGCCAGCTGTAATATCAGCAATGTTGGCACAGAAATATGTAAGAAAAGGGTGCGAAGCATACCTTGCGTATGTACTTGGTGACAAAGAATTAGAAAAGAAACCCGAATCTGTGCCGGTGGTTTGTGAATACCCGGATGTTTTTCCGGAAGAATTACCGGGTTTACCACCTGTTCGGGAGGTAGAGTTTGGTATTGAGCTTGTACCTGGGACTACGCCGATTTCGATAGCTCCGTATCGTATGGCACCAACTGAGTTAAAGGAGTTGAAAGCTCAGTTGCAAGAACTGACGGATAGAGGTTTCGCTCGAGCAAGTTTCTCACCTTGGGGTGCACCAGTATTGTTCGTGAAAAAGAAGGACGGAACCATGAGGTTGTGCATTGACTATCGTCAGCTGAATAAAGTGACGATAAAGAACAAATATCCGTTGCCGTGCATCGATGATTTGTTCGACCAACTGAAGGGAGCCTCAGTGTTCTCAAAAATAGATTTGAGATCGGGCTATTATCAGTTGCGAATTCGAGATCCAGATATTCCCAAAACTGCCTTCAGAACGAGATATGGTCACTACGAATTCTTAGTGATGCCGTTTGGGCTCACTAATGCCACTGCGGTATTTATGGATTTGATGAATCGGATCTTCAGACCGTATTTGGATCAGTTCGTAGTTGTGTTCATTGATGACATTTTGGTCTATTCAAGAGATGAGACCGAACATGCTGGGCATCTGAGGCTAGTGCTGCAAATTTTGCGGGATAAGCAGTTATATGCTAAGTTCAGTAAGTGTGAGTTCTGGTTAAGAGAGGTTAGCTTCTTGGGTCATGTGGTATCCGCGTCGGGTATTCGAGTTGACCCGAACAAAATTTCAGCCATACTTGACTGGAAACCTCCGAGAAATATTACTGAAGTTCGGAGCTTTTTGGGGCTCGCCGGTTATTACCGACGATTTGTGAAAGGTTTCTCGATGATAGCCACACCAATGACGAAGCTACTTCAAAAGGATGTTAAGTTCGAGTGGACGGAGAAATGTCAGAAAAGTTTCAACCAACTGAAAACTCATTTGACTGAAGCTCCAATTTTGGTGCAACCCGAATCAGGTAAAGAGTTTGTCATTTATAGTGACGCATCCCTACTTGGGTTGGGTTGCGTATTGATGCAAGAAGGTCGAGTCGTGGCCTATGCGTCGAGACAATTGAAGCCACACGAGAGGAATTATCCGACCCATGATCTCGAACTAGCTGCCATCGTGTTTGCTTTAAAAATATGGCGACATTATCTGTTTGGTGAGAAGTGCCATGTATTTTCGGATCACAAAAGTCTCAAATATTTGATGACTCAACGAGACTTGAATCTGCGACAAAGACGTTGGCTTGAGTTGTTGAAAGATTACGAGCTTGTCATTGATTACCACCCGGGAAAGGCTAACGTGGTTGCGGACGCCTTAAGCCGGAAGTCATTGTTTGCTTTACGAGCGATGAACGTGCATTTGTCTGTTCTACCAGACAGTGTGTTAGTAGCTGAATTAAAAGCTAAACCATTATTGACTCACCAAATTCGTGAAGCTCAGAAAGTCGATGATGAATTGGTTGCAAAACGGGCTAAGTGTTTTCCGAACGAGGAATCGGAGTTTCAAATTGATGATGATGATTGTTTGAGGATCAGAAATCGTTTGTGTGTTCCAAGGAATTCGGAACTCATTTCGATGATTCTGAACGAAGCCCATTGTAGCCGAATGTCAATTCACCCGGGGAGTACGAAAATGTACAACGATTTGAAACGTCAATTTTGGTGGCATGGTATGAAACGGGACATCTCCGACTTTGTTTCGAGATGTTTAATATGTCAACAAGTGAAAGCGGAACATCAAGTGCTTTCAGGATTACTCCAGCCGATCATGATACCCGAGTGGAAATGGGATCGAATCACAATGGACTTTGTGTCCGGACTGCCCTTGTCAGCAAGTAAGAGGGTTGCGATATGGGTTATTGTTGATAGACTGACTAAGTCGGCTCATTTCATCCCCGTACGTACGGATTTTTCATTGGATAAACTAGCTGAATTGTACGTTTATCAAATTGTGAGATTGCACGGGGTACCTGTTTCTATCGTGTCGGATAGAGATCCGAGATTCACCTCACGATTTTGGAAGAAATTGCAAGAAGCTCTGGGTACTAAGCTGCATTTTAGCACTGCTTTTCACCCCCAAACCGATGGTCAATCCGAGCGGATAATTCAGATACTTGAGGATATGTTGAGATGTTGCATCCTCGAGTTCAGTAGTTCATGGGAACGGTATTTACCTTTGATTGAATTCGCTTACAACAATAGTTTTCAATCAAGTATTAAGATGGCACCTTATGAGGCTTTGTACGGTCGTAAATGCCGTACACCATTGTTTTGGACCGAGCTCGGTGAAAGCAAAATTTTCGGAGTTGATTTGATTAGAGATGCTGAACAGAAAGTAAAGGTAATCCGTGAAAGTCTGAAGGTAGCCACGGATCGTCAGAAATCGTACGCAGATTTGAAACGAAAAGACATCGAGTATCAGGTGGGAGACAAAGTGTTCCTTAAGGTTTCACCTTGGAAAAAGATACTCAGGTTCGGCCGTAAGGGCAAGTTGAGCCCAAGATTCATTGGGCCGTACAAAATCTCCGAACGAGTTGGTCCGGTTGCGTATAGATTGATTTTGCCCCCGGAGCTTGAAAAGATTCATGACGTCTTTCATGTTTCGATGCTTCGACGCTATCGATCTGATCCATCGCATATAATTAGCCCATCAGAGGTTGAAATTCAAGTCGACATGAGCTATGAAGAAGAACCGATGCGTATCCTAGCTCGTGAAGTGAAGGAGTTGCGAAACAAAAGAGTTCCGCTAGTAAAGGTGTTATGGCTCAAACTCGGGATCGAGGAAGCTACTTGGGAGACCGAGAGCTCGATGAAAGAACGATACCCAAACCTATTTACCGGTAAGATTTTCGGGGACGAAAATTTCTTAAGTGGGGGAGAGTTGTGACAGCCCAAAGTTGACCCTAGTCGGGAAGTGGTTTCGGGACCGCTAAACCGAGTCACCGAAATGTTTGAATGTGATACTTATTGTGTAGAATATGTAATTATGAATGTGTGAAAATTTCAAGCTTCAATTTGGTTGATTTCATGTGAATTTAGTCAATAGGACTTATGTGAGAAAATTCTAAAATGTGATAGGTCAATGTGTGAGGACCTACTCGTGCATGTGGACAAAGGGGGGGACTTGCATGTCAAATTCCCCCCTAATGAGTAGTGGCCGGCCATGACAAGGAAGGATGGGCAAAACATGTCATGAAACATGTTTTGTTAGTGGAAGAATAAAATAAGGAGTATGGGTAATAAAGAAATGGAAAACAAAAGAAAAAAAAAGTGTGTGTGGTGTTTGTCCCCCCATTGCCGTGAGCTAAACAAGAGAAAGGGGGAATTTTGTTCATCCTTTTCTCATCATCATGCTTGCCAAAAACTAGAAAGAAAAACAAAGAAAAATTTTCTCATCCTTTGGTTCATCCTTGGCCAAAAATTTTAAGGAGGAAAGAAGAAGAAAGGTGAAGAGATTCGGCCATGCATGTAGCTAGGCTAAGGTATGTTTGATGATGTTCCATGAGAGGCATGCATGTTTTAGTTGTTAGCTTGAGTTCTACCTAACCCATGGTCTAAATCTTGCTATGTGATGGAAATGGCACTTGACCATGGATGAATCATTCTTGGTTGATGTTTGATGTTGTGGTGATGAGGCATGAGGATGAGTTAAGATTCGGCCTAGGTGGAGGTTGTGTTAATGCCATTGCATGCAAAATATGAAGCTTGTTAATGATGCATGTGATGATGGCTTGATGATTCTTGAACCTCCTTTTTAGCATTTTTTGTTGTGTGAGCACATATGTGCATTGGTTGCTAAATGGAGAAGAATCGGCTAGCAAGATGTGTGCTAAGGCCGAATGTAACTTTGCATGTTAATGAGCAATGCATGTGTTAAATTGATGAAAAGGGGGAGGATGCTTTACTAGTGTGTACATGTGTGTATTAAGTGTTGAAATCGACCCCAAAAATGGACATGCATATTCGGTCAAGGGCAAGAAATTAGCTAATATGTGGTGTTGATGCATGATTTTTGCATGTATGAGACTTTAATGTCTAATGTATAAATATGGGCTAAGTGCCTTGTGTTCATCTTTTGATGCCTAAAATGATGAAATCAATTTATTTGTTTGATTAAGCTCAAGAGCAAAGGGGAAATAAAACCGATAAAGGGAAGGAAAAAGTGGTTGAATAGCTAGCGGAATCGTTCGACAACACCCGAGGTAAGTTCTTGAGTAAGAGAGCTTAAATTTCGATGTGATTAAATCATGCTCTATGTGTGGCTATTGAGCCGAATGTGCAAGGACAATATGTGCCTTGTGTTTGAGTTTCGTAAACGAAAATGAAATATGAATGTGCTATGAATTATTGTTAGATGTGCATGATTAATTGAATGCTGTCCGGGCTAAGTCCCGAAGGCTTTGTGCTAAGTGAATATATCCGGATTAAGATCCGAAGGCCTTTGTGCGAGATACTAAATCCGGGTTAAGTCCCGAAGGCATTCGTGCGAGTTATTAAATCCGGATTAAGATCCGAAGGCCTTTGTGCGAGATACTAAATCCGGGTTAAGTCCCGAAGGCATTCGTGCGAGTTATTAAATCCGGGTTAAGTCCCGAAGGCATTCGTGCGAGTTATTAAATCCGGGTTAAGTCCCGAAGGCATTCGTGCGAGTTATTAAATCCGGGTTATGTCCCGAAGGCATTGTGTGAGTTACTAAAACCGGGCTATGTCCCGAAGGCATTTGAACGAGGAGCTATATCCGGTTAAATCCCGAAGGTACGTGATTTGGTAATGAATGAGCTTGCTGTAAAATTCCAGCGAATACTCGAAAAACATCCCAATATGGGGATATGTTACGTATGTGTTGAATTTAATCGAGCCCTTACAAATAAATGTTCGCTCAGTTGATAAACGAGCTACCGGCCTTCGGCCAAGTTAGTTTATTGTGTATGTACATAAGGGTTGTTAATGTTGTGAAGCAAGTTTGATATCGGTAAATTGCGTATTATGAAATATTCCGTTTAGCTAAATGTGTGCTATTCTTTGTGCATGCTGGAATTCCTTGCTCAAACTTACTAAGCATAAATTGCTTACTCGTTACATTGCTCCTCTGTTTTATAGATTTTTGGTTCTCCAGCTATCGGACTCGGGATCTTGAAGTCGAAGTCGCCCACACTATCAAAGGCTCTTTTGGGTACTATTTTGGTTGAATTTTGTTATGGCATGTATAGGACTACCCATTGTTGTCTTTCGAGTACTTTATGAAATGTATAAGTGTACAGCCATGCGAAAATGGCTTGTAGAAGTGGAGTATGGCATTAGACCATTCGTATTTATGAATGTATAGATGGTTTCATGATGTAACTATGTTGGAATGGAAGTGTTGAGCAAATGATCAGCCACTAGAATGGCTAAGTATGATCATATGTGGGCTTATGTATGACAAGGCCCTAGTTGGTCCATGAAACCTCAAATTAGGTAAGGTTCACTTTGAAAACAGAAGCTGATAGCAGCAGTGGTGTGGATTGGAAAAATCACAAGAATTCGTAGGAGTGGAATTAAATAGTGAATAAATTATGTAATCGAACCTTGATGAATCTACTTTCATATGGAAGTAACGAAACAATTATAGGAACAGTACAGAAAGAGATATTCGGGTTCTTGTGAAACAGGGCCAGAACAGTTTCTGGATTCACTGTTCCGCCTTTGGAAATTCACTATAAATTGACCAGAGATAATTAGGGGTCATACCATATATGTATGGATTCCTCTCTGAGTCTAGTTTCCATAGAAACAAACGGCATCAGTATTGAAGCTCTGTGCAGAGAGATATCCCAGTCGTAATGGGAAAAGGTCAGTGTAGTCGACCCCTGTAACATGGGAGACTTTGACTAATAAACTGTACTAATTGGCCCGACCAAAAATTCTAGAAAAAAATCCATAGGTGGGGACATGAGTCTAGTTTCAGGTAAAAATCACAAAACTGATTTTTGAGTTGTGAAACTCAAGATATGATTTTTGAAGCGACTAGTACTCAGACTGGGCAGTGTCTGGAAAAATTTTTCAAAGTTTGTTAACATCTCGTGTCCGACTCCGGTGTCGGTCTCGGGTTCGGGGTGTTACAGATACTAAGCGTTTAGAGAAGATGAAAGTTGATCAAAAAGAACAAAAATAACTGAAGGATTTTGGCTTAGAGAAATCGGCACAAGAAGTGAGTTTTCTGGATTTTGGCTTTTATGGCAATCGGCTATGGAAGTTTTATGGAGGATGGGACTGACAGAGGAGGTGAGTAAGGTGATCAGAAGGTTTCAGCTAGAAGAAAAAACAAAAAGGAAGAAAGAAAATGGAGGAAAAAGAGAGGAAGAAGAAATCGACACCAAGGAGAAGGAATTTGCGTTTTTGGCTTTTGTGAGAACTCAGAAAGGATGAATGGCAGTGAAAGCTTTCAGGTGGCTAACCCTAATTCTCCAAGACAGGAAAAGAAAAGAACCTAACCCTAATATCAACTAAAACAATCAGCCCAACCTCCCCCAAGGCCCTCCCTAAGGCCCTTGCTGAAATTCACTTAAGTGATCACATGCCCGGCACATGCCTAAAATTAAAAAGTAACCATATGCCTACCTTGCAACTTGAACTCTAAACCTTTAATTCCTTCCCAGACGCCATTTTTTTTAGGAACTTAGTGGCGCCACCTTGCCACTTTACCAAGGCCTTATTTGCGTCATAATTTACGAAGTTCTTCTTAAATTCCCACTTAACCAAGTCTCCTATTCACTTAAAATCCAACCTTGATATTTTACCGTGTTTAACTTAGGCTTGGGCCTTCTAAAGGCCCACTAACACACTTAAACACAATTCCAATATTCAGAACACCAAAATTCCAAAATTTATCAAAAATCACAGAAACCCGAAAAATCTCGAAAATCAGGGCGTTACAACTCTACCCCCCTTAAAGAAATTTAGGCCCTGAAATTTACCTGATCCAAATAATTGAGGGTATTGTTGACGCATAGTCTCTTCTGACTCCCAAGTAGCCTCTTCCCTTCCATGATTACGCCACAGTACTTTTAGTAACGGAACTGACTTCCTTCTTAAAACTTTAACCTCTCGATCTAAAATTTGCACGGGTTCCTCTTCAAAGGTCAAATCAGTCTTTACTTCAATCTCTTCCACTAGGAGAACATGTGAAGGATCCGATCGATATCGTCTCAACATGGACACATGAAAGACGTCATGGATTCTATCCAACTCCGGTGGTAACTCTAACTAATATGCTATTGGCCCTACCCGTTTAAGAACCCGATAAGGCGTTATAAACCACGGACTCAGTTTACCTTTCTTGCCGAACCTCAAGATCTTCTTCCAAGGTGAAACCTTCAAGAAAACCATATCCCCAATAGTGAACTCAATCTCTTTACACTTTAGATCTGCATCCGACTTCTGTCTATCAGATGCCTTATTTAATCGATCTCTTATCAACTTAACCTTGCTTTCAGTATCTGCCACTAATTCCGGTCCAAGCACTTGTCGTTCACCCAACTCTGTCCAACACGTAGGCGTACGACATCTTCGCCTATAAAGTGCCTCATATGGAGCCATCTGAATACTTGCTTGGTAGCTGTTGTTGTATGCAAACTTCGCCAATGGCAAGTAGTCCTCCCAACTACCACGAAAATCGATGATACAACCTCTTCACGTATCCTCCAAAACTTGAATAACCCTTTCCGATTGTCCATTTGTCTGAGGGTGAAAAGCAGTACTGAAATCCAATCATGTACCCAACGCCTCCTGTAACTTCTGCTAGAACCGAGATGTAAACCTAGGGTCTCGATCAGAAATAATCGACACTGGCGCCTCAGTCAATACCTTTTTCAACTGGTCAAAAGCTTTCTGCTGTTTTTTAGTCCAGACAAATGCTACTCCTTTCCTTAACAGTTTCGTCAATGGTGCAGCAGTCAGAGAAAATCCCTCTACAAACCTTCTATAATAGCCTGCCAGACCCAGAAAACTCTGAATTTTTGATACTGACTTCGGTGGTTTCCATTCCAAAACTACCTCAAATTTCCGAGGATCCACTCTAATTCCTTCGGCAGAAACCACATAACCTAGAAAAGTCACTTCTGGCAACTAGAATTCACACTTACTAAACTTTGCATAAAGTTGCTTCTCTCTCAGCACTTGCAGCACGATACGTAGATGCTCATCATGCTTCTCCTCAGTTTCTGAATATACCAGAATATCATCAATAAAAACGACCATGAATCGGTCCAAGTAAGGTTGGAATACTCGATTCATTAGATCCATGAAAGCTGCAGGTGCGTTCGTCAACCCAAACGACATAACCAGAAACTCGTAATGACCATATCGAGTTCTGAATGTTGTCTTATGAATATCCACTTCCTTTACCCTTAGCTGATGGTATCCAGATCGAAGGTCAATCTTGGAAAATACCGAAGCTCCTCTAAGTTGGTCAAATAGATCGTAAATTCTAGGAAATAGGTATTTGTTCTTTATCGTCAGTTTGTTCAATTGGTGATAATCGATGCACATACGCACCGTCCCGCCCTTTTTCTTCACAAACAGGACCGATGCTCCCCATAGAGACACACTCGGTCTAATGGAGCCTCTATCCAACAACTCTTGGATTTGAGCTTTCAGTTCCACTAACTCCTTCGGTGCCATCCTATAGGGTGCGATGGACACTGGAGCTGTTCTAGGCAGCAAATTGATTCCAAACTCGACTTCTCGATTTGGAGGTAATCCAGGAAGCTCTTTTGGGAAAACATCTCGGAATTCTCTAACAGTTCTGACTGTCTCGATAGTCAAATCCTCAATTTTAGCTTGGCTTAAAAAAGCCAAATATGCCTCGCATCCCTTACGCATCAGTTTTTCAGCCCCTAAAGCCGATACTACATTGGACAAGTAATCTCTTTGTTTTCCAATAATCATTACCTCTTCATCCTCGATAGTCCTTAACACTATCCTCTTAGCTGCACAATCCAGAGTTACCCTATGCTTGGTCAACCAGTCCATCCCTAGAATCAAATCGAATTCTCTGAACGGTAACTCCATCAAGTCTCCACAGAAAATCCTACCTTGAGTCTCTAAAGGCACCTCCCTAAAAAGTTTCTCTACCTTAACCGAGTGACCTAAAGGACTTATCACAGTTACCCCACACACAGTCTCCTCAAAGTGCACACCTAATGCCCCAGAAATGTCACATACGACATACAAATGAGTTGACCCCACATCTATCAAAGCAGTATAAGGTACACCAGAGATAAAAAACGTACCAGTTATGACATCAGGTGCGTCACCCTCCTCGGGGCAACGAGCAGCATATACCAAAGCTGGCTGACGAGCCTCAACATTAACAGCACCCCAACCAAGTGCCCCATGTCCATAGCCATTTCCACTGCGACCCTGTCCACGACCTCTCGGCGGCGGCGGTCCACCTTGCGTTGGTTGCACAGGTTGCACAGCCCCTTGTTCAGCCACTTGAGTTTGGGCTGGCCGCCTAGGACAATCCCTGATCCTATGTTCCTTTGACCCACAACAAAGACAAGCCCCAGTACGCTTCCAGCATTCCCCCCAGTTGCACTCTGCCATAATCTCCACAAGCTTGTGGTCTAACTGTGTTCACCGGAACTACTCGAATTGGTTCCTCCATCCTAGCTCTCTTAACATTTCGGTTCGCAGCACCAGCTAGTCCAGCATCCCTCCTAAATTGGTTTCGATCCCTATCGCGGTTCTTTCGTTTGGCTTGCTTCACCTTTTCGACTATCTTAGCTTTCTCTACCAGTGCAGCAAAATCGCACTCTCTCTACGGAGCTATTAGCACCCTTAACTCATCCCTGAGGCTATCCTCAAAACGAACACTGCGCTCATATTCGGTGGAGACGATGCCACTAGTGTACCGGCTCAATCGCAGAAAATTTGCCTCATATTTAGCAACGGTCTTACTACCCTGGGTCAGGTTCAGGAATTCCTTTCTTCATGCATCCACATAGCTAGCCCCGACATATTTCGCCTTGAAAGACTGCTTGAACAACTCCCATGTTACCCTCTTAGCTGGGGTACCCTCTCTCACAGTGATCCACCACTGATACGCCTCGTCCCGCAGTAACGACACCGCTCCTTTTAACTTCTGCTCCACTGAGCAGTCCAAGTCATCTATAATCCGCTCCGTGGCTTCCAGCCAGTACTCAGCCACATTTGGGGCTACTCCAAATACGCCCATAAAAACCTCTGCTCTGTTGGCTCGGAGTCGCTCAGAAATGGACGCCCTATTCATAGGCCCGACATTAGCTCCGGCCACCTTTTCCAAAACTCTCAACATGGCTTGGGATAGAGCGTCGTCCCTTACGGCCTGATCATACGGCCCATTATCATCCACCAGTGTGGTCGTGCCTCACCAGCTGGCATGTGTTCAGAAGACGAAGATCTAGCTTGAGTACTACATCGGCCTCGACCACGGCCTCTTCTCCGAGCAGCTCTCATACTCATATCGATTTATCTGATTACGAATTTTATGACATTAGTTTACTATTTCAATTGTTTATTACAGAATATCTTATGAACAGATAAAGTTTCATAGTTGTTCTCGCGCAATTGTAGTTTAGCTACTGTCTCAGTTTTCTAGGGCTTAGTTTACCCTACAGTCTCAGTTTTGTAGCCTTAATACTACCTTATCTATAGTACTATATCTAAGGCTTAGTACTATCTACAGTATTATTTTTAGTACAGTACAGTATATATAGAGAGCAGAAAGATACTTACAGACTTGGTGCTGGGGATTCAGTGTGCCGCCTTATCAGATTTCAGACAAACACAAAAGATTTAGGCCTTTTTAAAATCCATTTCTCAAACATTTGATTTAAAGAAACCAAGTTTGAAAATTTATCTCCTTTAACCAGAAAATTTGTTTTCAAAAGTTGGATTTTTCCAAAAATACCCTCTTTGGGCTTAAAGTTTTAAAAACCTTTTTGGACCTGATCCACAGCCGAGTTGTTGCAACCATGCTCTGATACCACTAAATGTAACAGCACAAACTCGGCCTAAACGTTACGACCGAATTCGGTGTGTCACATTACCTACCACTAACGAAGTTACCTAGTTTACTAAAGTTTGGGTGAGCTTTGCAAAAACCATTAATGAAGTTTTAAGAGAAATGTTCTGATTCACTAGTGTGAGTCCTATCCATTATCGATTGTTAAGGGTTTAGAAAAATGTGACTTTTGTTGTACTTTGAAAAGTTTCGTTTCGAAGACGTTTGGTTGTCGTGTTAGTTTAAAACAAGTAATTTTTGATAAACCCAGATTTAACCAATTTCAAGGAATCAATTTAAGTGATGTGAATCTCAAGTCAAAAATAATTTAAGTAATTTAAAAACCCAAAATAAAAATAATAGAGTGGCAATATTACAACTTTAACCAAAAAAGAGATAATCAAAAATAAATGCGAAAGTTAAAAAGGAAGCTACTTGAAACTTATTTAAAACCAGAAATTTAATCTTCGTGGCCACTCTAAATCCTACCCAGCTCCAAGTCCACCAACTAGGGCTCACCTGCAAGGATGGAAGAGAAAGGGGGTGAGTTTGGAAAACTTAGTGTATATGGAAAACCCACCCAAAGCCCAAGTCAGCTCAAGCCCATTGGGCCTAAGCCCTATGTAGATAACCGCGGGTACTAGGCCGAAGCCCTTTTTAGAATACGATAAAACTGGGCCTTAGCCCCTTTTCAGATCACAATATGGCTATAACCAAACATATTCGTGTATGCAAGCCCAACCCAGCCTATAACCAACTGCTACACTCCCCCCGTACAAGCCTTTCATTCCATGTAGGGAATAGCTCAACCCACCCAGCCCTACACTCCACAGTTGCAGCATAACTGCTCAGATATCAGTAGGTTGAGGCAAAGCCTCGAGTACGTGGTCAAGCCACTTTCAGTACTTCCTCCATCAATAACCCAGTCCCATGCATCAGATAATAATAACATGGCATGTAGTAAATAGTAACAGTCAAACATGCATTCAGGTCAACCTTAACCCTAGAGGTATATCAGTAATTTTGCTCCTTGGAGTAAAATTGGCAACTTTCCACCTATAAAGTTATTTCAGTAATTTTATCAGTTTTAAAGGTTTTCATGAATGTTACAGTCCTTACTAGCCCATTTGTCATCGCAGTAATTTATTTATCTCAATTTCAAAATTTTAGCTAGTGGGCCCTAAAACCCCTAATGAGCCCTACAGTGTCCATTAGCAATTTAAGCCCATTTAATTCAAGTTTTATGACCAGTTTACCGGTTTAAGCAGTTTCAATTCTACAATCTAACAGAACATACTTATTGCCTATTTTTTATATTATAAATATTTTTATTATTACCCGTATAGGCCCGTAAGCCCATTGGGCCCCGTTTAGCCTATCGAAGCCCAATTACCGAAGTGCACGAAACTTCACACATGACTAACTTACCACTTGCAATTTTAGATCTAATGATTTCTAAACGTCTTGTGAGCACTCACACATTCACTAGCCCACGAAATATTGAAAATTCGACATTTTGACTTTTACCGAATTGAACTATGAGAGGATGTTCGATACACACCTGTTTCGCGACGACTGCTACTGAGATCCCTTACGATGCCCTACAATTGATTACCACAATTCTTAGATTGCAACCCACAACAACCAATCCCAATATTCAGCAACCCATATTTGAACCATGCCCCTAAAGCCTTTAGAATCTTACCTTTTTACCGAAAACCGATGACTAGATCTAAGTCTAGTTGTTCCAAAGATCCAAGCCTTCGATCAAACCTCTAGAAGACACTAATCACCAAAAGAAATCATCGGTTAAAGACCCTTAAAGCCTTATGCCCAAATCGACAGCCTCCCTAGATTTTAGGGACTTCTGCTTTTCTAAATTGTAAAATAAAACTAGATCTGAGGTGATGAGCACTTACCACTTATTCCTCTTTGATTTCTACGCAGATCTAATGCAGATCTATCCTCTAAATGATAGTAGATCTCGAATCCAGGAGATCTGAAGTTTCGGCTATAAGTCCCTAAATCTATGGTATTTCGGCTTTTTAAGTGACGAAGAAGATAACGATTTGAGGCTATAACTTTGAGGTAATGCTGCCGACAGATACTAAGGGTTTAGAGAAGATGAAAGTTGGTCAAAAAGGACAAAAATAACTGAAGGATTTTGGCTTAGAGAAATCGGCACAAGAAGTGAGTTTTTGGGATTTCGGCTTCTATGGCAATCGGCTATGGAGGTTTTGTCGAGTATGGGACTGACAAAGGAGGTGAGTTAGGTGATCAGTAGGTTTCATCTAGAAGAAAAAACAAAATGGAAGAAAAAAATGGAGGATAAAGAGAGGAAGAATAAATCGGCACCAAGGAGAAGGAATTTGCGTTTTCGGCTTTTGTGAGAACTCAAAAAGGATGAATGGCAGTGAAAGCTTTCAGGTGGCTAACCCTAATTCTCCAAGACAGAAAAAGAATAGAACCTAACCCTAATATCAACTAAAAAAATCAGCCCAACCTCCCTAAGGCCCTTGCCGAAATTCACTTAAGTGATCACATGCCCGGCACATGCCTAAAATTAAAAAGTAACCATATGCCTACCTTGCAACTTGAACCCTGGACCTTTAATTCCTTCCCATACGCCATTTTTTTAGGAACTTAGTGGCGGCACCTTGCCATTTTAGCAAGGCCTTATTTGCGTCATAATTTATGAAGTTCTTCTTAAATGCCCACTTAACCAAGTCTCCTATTCACTTAAAATCCAACCTTGATATTTTACTATGTTTAACTTAGACTTGGGCCTTCTAAAGGCCCACTAACACACTTAAACACAATTCCAATATTCAGAACACCAAAATTTCAAAATTTACCAAAAATCACAGAAAATCAAAAAATCCCGAAAATCAGGGCGTTACAACTTTGGTACGAAATATTGAAATGTTAAGAAATAAAAGTTCAATCTTAGTAAGGGGGTTCTCTAGTAATGTTGTGAATAATGAAGCCTATGTGAATGCCACCACATTTTCGGTAAGACTTTCGGGGACGAAAGTCCCTAAGGGGGGAGAATTGTAACATCCCGAAATAGGGCTTAGTCAGAACAGTGGTTTCAAAACCAAAAATTTGAGGTCAATAAATTATTTTAATATTATTTCCTGTGTTATAGCATGGTTATATGAGTGCATGAAAATTTTGGTGAATTAATTTTAGCGTTTATGAGCTTAATTGCGAAAAAAGACTAAATCGCATAAAGGGCAAAATTTTACTTTTGCTAGCTAAATATGTTAAATAGCTACAGAACCAAAATTTGGGGTGTTAAAAGTGCAAATAGACCCTGAAAAGGACCTTGGCCGGCCATAGAGAGAAAAAAGTAGAAAAGTCAAAATTAGGTAAAGTTGGTAACTTAATTTTGACTAGAAATAAAATAAAATAAAACAAAAGGTACCATCTTTTCATCTTTCTTCTTCCCTACTAAAAATACCAGCAAAGAGGGGGTTTTAAAAGCTCAAAAATATCACCCACTCTTCACCCTTGCAAGTAAGTGATTTTGATGGCCTTTCTTGATAATTTTTGTACTTTTGAGACCCTTGTAGCATAATCTAGCTAATGAGGGAACTATTTTGCAAAATGGATGAAAGTCTAGGGTTTTCCCATGTGAATACTCATGTTGTTTTCTGAATTTTTGTGGAAGAAAATGAGTCATGGTTGTGTAGTAAACAACTTTTGTGAAAGGAGTTTGCATGAAAACACCTAAAAATGGCTATTTTGTAAAGTTTGTAAAATAAGTTGTAAATATGTGAAATAATTGAAATTGTGAGTTGCTATAGTTATAAAGAGAATTCGGTTAGGCTTGGTAAGGGAGGAAATTCGATAAAAATTGATTTACGATCCTAAGGGTAAAATCATAATTTTTGTGAAAGTCTAGGGGCAAAATGGTCATTTTGCCAAAGTATAAATTATTGAATGTATTGGTTAATATGATGACTAAAGTAGTGAATTTTATCATTATAGATCAATAAAACCAAGATTCGGGCTTAACTCAAAAAGTACGAGGTTATGCACCAAAATAGAGTAATTAGCCGAAATTGCATTCGAGGTAAGTCCGTGTGACTAAATAAACATGTTTTCCATGTTACTGTAATATACTTGAAATCTATTTTACTACGGCTGCATTTAATTATATGTGGATGGGGTTATGTAAGAGAAAGTGATGCCAAATGTTAATAACATTTTTTTGATGATAAAATACATTGGAAGTTTGATGGAATATGACATTCCATTGAAACAAGTAAGTTGTACATAAATAATGCCAATTAACTATTATTATGTATTATACAATTTGTTTGGCATGAATTGTTGAGTTGTGTTGGGAATGTGAAATGTGAGAATTAATGTAATAAAGACTTCTAGTTGAACATTAGTAATAGATTTGGGATATTCATGCCATGACATTGGGTGATATGTGTGCTAGTGTAAGACATGTCTGGGACATGCATCGGCCACATTATGAGGGCCAGTGTAAGACAAGTATGGGACATGCATCGACCTCTAGATATACAAGCTAGTGTAAGACATGTATGGGACATGCATCGGCATTGAGACGAGAGCTAGTGTAAGACATGTCTGGGACATGCATTGGCCTCGAGATATACAAGCTAGTGTAAGACCTGTCTGGGACATGGCATTGACACCGATAGATGAGAGCCAGTGTAAGACCTGTCTGGGACATGGAGTCAGTCTCGAGATATGAAAATCAGTGTAAGACCTGTCTGGGACATGGCATCGACTTTGATGTGCTAGCCAATGTAAGACCATGTCTGGGACATGGCATCGGCATCGTATCCCATGTTTAGGGCTAATGAATATCCTATAGTATTCCAAATGGTTCAACGAAAGATTTATGATTTATATCAAAATGGGAGAACTTATGACCATATGGTGAGTGGTACAGGTACTTACATGAAATTGATGAGATGTGAACTCAATTCATGTTGTATGATTAGTAAGGAATGAATATGAGCATGTTGAGTAACACATGTATGTATGCCAAGCTCATGAAAAATGATTTCGATTTGTGATGCACATTTGATGAAGATGTACATGGGTAATTCATGCCTATGAGAATGATTTTGTGATGACCTTGTGATTATAGGTCTATATTTATGATGTATAAATATGTATTTTTACCAATATGGTGAAAATGAATTAATAAGGTGTGATAAACTTAGACAGCAGCAGTAGTCCAAATATGAAAATCCACCATAAATTTTGGAAATTGAGTTAGAGGCTGAATAAAATATGAAATTAAAGCTTAATAAGTCTAGTTTCACATAGAGGAAACGGTGCATGCAAGAGAATATCTATTATAAGATATTTCAAAATTTTGTGAGACAGAGTCAGAATAATTTTGAAAACCCCTATTCCGATTTGGGAAAATAATTAAAAATTATACAAAAATAGTTATGGATTATAATTTATATTCCTAGAATTTTTAATGAGTCTATTTTCAAAAGAAATAAACAAAAACATCATCCGAATCCCGTATAGGGAGATAATTAATTTTTAGTGAATAGGGGTCGAAACTGTCAAACAACAAAACAGGGGTGACTTTAAAGAATAAACTGTACTTATTGGCTAGATCAAAAATTTTGAAAATTTTATGTTAAGAATATATGTGAGTTTAGTTTCATGGAAAATTAGCGTAACATAATTTGGATTTTGTAGCTCCAGATATAAATAATTTAATGACTATGACTCGAGAAAACAGCTTGACCTGAACTTAAATAAAACTACAAATATGGTTGTATTACCTTGAGAAGCAATTTGATAAATTGCTTATTATTTTCATACGATCTTACTAAGCTATAAATCTTACTTCCTTCCTTTCAATTTCTTTAGTGTTTTCAGGTTAGCTCGGGATTGGAGGTCAGCGGAGGGAGCATCACACTATTAAGCCATCACCTTTGGAGTATTGATATTTGTTAAGCATGTTTAAGTGAGTGGCATGTATAGGGCCTAGGTTTTTATGAAATGTGTTATTATGATTAGTCTAATGTACTAGTATATATTGAGTTATTGGTATATGGCCAAGAGGTGTGTCTCATATTGATTATGGTTTGTGAACCTATCTATTTATGCTATGTTCTAATGTACTAGTCTATATTGTGTTATTGGTATATGGCCAAGAGGAGTGTCTCACATTGATTATGCTTGTTGGCCTTATATGGTTGGTGTTCATGTTATAAATGTGTCAAATATGAGATGCTAAACCATTAAAATGGTTTCATGATATGTGCCCTTGGTGTGTATAAAGATGTGAAAGATTAAGGGTAACATAAAGGCTTGGAAAGTAGCCTAAGTGTTGGCCACACGGGCTGAGACACAGTCATGTGTCTCAATTGTGTGGGGGACACGGCCTTAGCACACGGGTGTGTGGCTTGGCTGTGTGGTTCAAATTATTAGCTGACGTCATAGTCAGAGAGTTACACGGCCTGAGGACATGGGCGTGTCCATGTGTCCACACGGGCGTGTGACCTTGTGTCATGGAAAAATTTTCTCCATTTTCCCAAAACTTTCTAAGGTTCTCGGTTTAGTCCCTAACTACATTCAATGCATGTTTAGGGATTTTTTTGCCCATGTATGGGACATTATGCATGTGTATGAAAATTTTTGAATTAAAAGAAATTTTGTAGCCTAGTTTTTGCATGTTTGTGAACGATTAAGTCCGGTAATGCCTCGTACCCTGTTCTAGTGTTAGACACGGGTAAGAGGTGTTACAGTATATACATAGCATACAATATAATTTTGTGAAGCATAACACCATCATGTACATAGTACCATAGACATATAATTCAACGCATCCAAATTATCATATCAATTCAGATTTCAAACACAAATCACAATAACATTATTGTCTTATCAATTTTATCATACGACTCGTTTGTCGATTCCTCGTCGAGTATATCCGTAACGAATCATACAAATTTTATAATAATAATTAGGAATTTCAATTAAAATAAGACATTGCATTATTATAATCACAGGAACTTACATCGAATGCAAAAACGGCTAATTATTCCCTTTTTTTCCATAACCACGTACTTTCTTGATTTAAGCCAGAATCTTGATTTTCTTGATCTAACATTTCACATATAGCTAGCTTATTTATTACTCATAATATTCAAATTGACCCAAAAATCATACTTTGGTAAATTTACAATTTTGCCCCTAAACTTTCACTTATTTGCAAATTAGCCCCTAGGCTCAAAAAATAAAATTCATTCAATTTTATCCCAATCCAAGCCTAGCTGAATATTTACCTTACTTACAGCAGCCCACATATTTCACACATTCACACTTTTATCACACAATTTAACACATTTCACAACTTAGTCCTTAATCGACATTTTTATCAAAAATCACTTTACAAATGTTGTTTATCTAACAAGGATGCATTTTCTATCATCAATTATCAAAATACACATTTTATCAACAATGGAAAATTTTACGAACTTTAACAGTTTTGAAAACGAAGGTACGGAATAGCTAAATTGAGTTACCACGACTCAAAAAATATGAAAATAATTAAAAAGGGGACAAAAACCGTACCTAGATGAGCCATAGGAGCTTGGCTGAATATCATGCTCATCCATGACTACCCATTTTTCTTCATTTTGGTGGAAAAAAGAAACATAAAGATGATAAATTTTGCATTTTTGTCTTATTATACCTTTTAAATGTAATTACCAATTTACCCTTTTTAATTTCTAACTAATTTCAATGATACCAAACACATATCTTCCACTAACTTATTAATGGACTAATTTCCACATAAAGGCTTCCACTAAAAATTCTATAGCTATTTAATACCTTTAGTGTAACGCCAAAAAAATGTAAATATTGTAATTACGCATGTTATGACACAAGTTGCATGTTTGCTTTAATGGCTAAAAGTGTTTCGGGTGTGTTTGGGAGTATTAGAGAAGCCTGGGTTCAAGTCTTGGCTTTTGCAAAATTTTTGGTTTTTCCCTTTAAAGAACCTAGACATTAGCATGTAGACCTTATAAATAATTGTAGTTGAAATGTGACACAAATGAGCTTGTGGTCCTGTGGTAAGTGGTGTGTAGTAGTTGTTTGAGGTCTGAGGTTCAAGTCATGGCAATGTAAAAGAGTATTTATTGTGCTACTTTTGCTGTGTAAGAAGCAGATGTTGTTTGAAACTCTGTTGAATGGAGTTTGACTTGGTCAGGGAGTGTTATGTGGAGGGAATCAAGGAGAGGATTGGGGAGAAAATCAAAGAGAGGATTATGGAGAGATTTTAGGAGGAAAAAGGGGAGTTTGAGGGTGTGTGGGTTTGTGCCAAATTTGCTAAGGGGAAACTCATGGTTTCGATTTTGGAGGGGTGTGTTTTCACTTCCGTAATTGAGAGCATTTTGGTGGTCTTTTAGGATTTGTTTTGTTCTTCTTTTCTTTCAGTTTTCTCTGCTTTTTGTGCTACTTTGAGTCCCTTTTTGGTTAATAATTGTTAGCCGACTTCTTGTGCAGCTTATTCTCTCTTTTTCTCTTTTTGCAATTGTAGCTGAATTCACTTGAGTCCATTTGGGCAGCTTTGTGTTGGCTCTTTAGTTTTCTGCTTCTTTTCAAGTGCCTTCCCTTGAAATGATTTCTTTTCCCCTCTGGTTCTCAATATTATTTCTTCCTAGCATTTTTTTCTTGTTTGGCCGAATCTCTGCTTCCCACTCTTTTCCAATTTTGGCTGAATGTTATAGGCCTTTCAGGTACCAAGCCAAATACTGCATCCCATAACTAGTCTCTGATAACCGGCCGAGTGTTCCATCATCCTTGGGGGTTTTCAGTTGGCTTGTTTCGCCGAATGTTTCTATGGTTTTTAAGTGTTGGGGGTTTTAAGTCTTATTTTTGGTAAACAATCCTGTCTAATAAGTTTCATTGCTAAAACAGATAATCGGTAAGGACATGAGATCAATTCTTAATCAGTGATCTAAGGGCAATAAGCTATTTTCGTTCGTTCAAGGTGAGTAGGGTTTAGGGTTGACGATTTGGGTTTTAGTATTAAGAATTCTAAAAATTGGAAAACTGACAGTAAATCTTGAATGAATGTAGGCTTAGGCATGGTGGGCTGATCACTCGATTTCGCAAGTAGGTGTGTAATCTCACCACCTATACTATAAATCGGCAAAAGCGAAAAGCTGAAAAATTCGGTGATTGAGGCCACATGGGCGTGCGATCGTTTGCATGGTGAACCAAGCCCACGAAACATAGGTGTTAGGTTGTAGAGGCCACCATGTGCATGCTCATGGGTTTGGGCCATTCTAGGCCACAATGGGCCGAAATGGGCCGTGTGGGCCTAATGGGCTTGTGGGCTCTACATGGATAAATGCCACAATATATGGTAATTACTGGATTGGGCTGTGTAGTTTGCATGAACGTGGTAATTTTTGTGTTTGATGGGCCACACGGGCGTGTGGGCCTACTTGGGCCCATTTACACTATTAGGATCGTTAAGGTTACACGAGTCGCTCGAGTCGACTGTAGACCTTCTAATGGGTCGATAAGAGTACCTAGACCCCAAGGTAGGGTAAAATGACTATTTTACCCCTTGAGGGTAAATAACTGATTTGTGTTATGATTTGACTGTTCTTTCTGAGCATGACATTCTGCATTCACGTATGAGGTTAAGACCTGACATATTGCATGGGGTTGGGATATTATTTATTGAAGAAGTATACTATACTGTTGGTTTTTAGTCTTTATACTGATTATTGGCAGCTTTGCTGCGATACTTATTAGTGCCGCAACCTGTGCTAATTTTAGTGTGTTTGGCTGGGTGGGTCAATTTTTTCCCCACATGGTGTGATTGGTGGTACGGAGTGGTGTGTCTGGCTGGCTTGGGGTGGGTTTCACTGTTGCATTACTGCACTGATACTGTTACTGTAATGGGCTTAGGCCTGGACTGTTACTGCGTACTATATTCCGACTGTTAGATAGGGGATTACATATTGAGCTTTTCGTAAACTCACCCTTCTTTTTAACTGTGCAGGTAATCCCTAGCTTTAGATGTTTTGGTGCTGTGAGGGATTTGGAGATGGCCACATGACCGTAGTTAGGCTATGCATGATTTTACTTTTATCTAAATTTTTGTTTTGGGGTTTTTTTTTAATTCTGTTATAAGGCCTTGTATGGATTTAAATTTTAATTGGGCATTTGCTTGCTTACTTTAAACTACTAGTCTAGAGGAAGACGAGTTTTCAAAATATCGATTGTTTGCAAAGACACATGATTTAACCTGCAAAGTTTTGCAAAGCTTCCACGTTTAAATCAGTGTAACAAAATAATGGCAATTTAATATGACTAATGTTTTGACTAGTTGACTGGATAATAACAAGGAATTTAACATACTAAAGTTTTTATCAAACCTCAAAGAGATTTTAACTATTCAAACAAGTCTTTACCAACAGAGTTCATATTTTTGAAAAGCAGTGCAATGTGACACATCAGATTCGGCCATAATGTCTGGGCCGGGTTTGGGGTGTTACATTTAGCTATTAGAATGCAACTTTCGCATTTTACGCGATTTAGTCCTTAAAGCCAAATTAAACACTTCTCACATATAATTTTTTCATGAAAATTTTACACAATCATATAAACATATCATAGAACTTATAATAATTATAAAATAATTATTTCTAATTCAGATTTATGGTCTCGAAACCACTATTTTGATTAGGCCCTAATTCGGGATGTTACAACTCTCCCCCCTTTAGGGATTTTCGTGCCCGAAAATATTACTAGAAAAGTGGTTTGGTTTTTGCATAAAGTTCTCTTCTCATAATCATTGTCGTAGAACTCTCACTTGGCTGTACCTTCAATACTTATCTCTTTATTTTCTCATACTCACATCATGAGCGATTCTTTCACTATACAACACATCGACCGAATCTCACTTCTATTGAAGAGTTCATACACATGAAAGGTCAGATCCATGTTATTGTAACACGTATACACACGTACTGGAATCTTTTTGAATTCAAATAGTGAAACTAGCCAGTTCATCTGAGCCTTATACTCTCTATAATTTAATACGGCCCGATAGCTTACAGACTCAACTCTTAGTTGTTCTTAAATTTCAGAGTCTCTTTTAGCTTCCTCAAGAAATCACAATATAAAACCCAAATTTCAATTCGTTTAATGAAGACTTAGCACTCTAAGAAATCCAACAATCATAAAGACACGAAATCCCATTAATCTAATGAGCAAAATTTTTCCGTACACACTGGCAAAATTTTATAGATCTCATTTAACAACAAGCCACATAACATTTTTCCTCTTTCCAAGACAGGGGAAATTTTTGGTATGGCCTCGAGAATGACCCCTTTCTTATTTCCATTCTAATATCAATACTGACAGAGGTAGTTCTAGTAAAACCTGTTGTTCGGCTTTAACTCCATTAACTTTTCAATTACTCATACACAAAGATCAGAAATATCGAGTTCCAAACTCGATCAGTAACACACTATTTTCGTGAGTTTTCTTGCAGAATCTCTATATAAGTTTTGGATTTTTTCTATCCAAACACTTGTAATCACAATTTTCTTCCTCAAAGATCATTCAATACTATCTCATCATCTTTTAATACCCAAGTCATCTTCACTATATCAAACTCAGATCTTTCTATAACATTAGATACTTTAAGCTATCATATTGCCTTATGGTCTTAAAACACTTCACAATTCATTCGGCAACACATTACTGAAATCAAGAAGTCTTTTTCGATGTTAAATCCTTACACGAAAATTTGAGAAATCCAAATACTAGGGTCACCACATTACCAATAATCAAACCAAAAGCATAATCATATTCAACATAGTCATCATAAGCCAAAGAACACAGTTTAGACATGAGCCAAGATTGACAATTTATGAAATAAAGATGACATGAAAACCAAGAGGAAGAAATCCAAGATGCGATACCATATCGAAATATCGAGAACACAGCTCATAAAAAAGTATGAAAGATTTAGATAATCCCTTAGAGAAAAGAAGTCTAGAAAAACATCATTTAGACCCACTAGGATTAGATGTAACAAGAACAATATACCTTCCCATATATAAATTAGATAAAGCAATAGTTAGAAGAAACAAAATCATAGCTTCATACACATTTTTCCATCCATTCGCAACAGACGAAATGTATTAGAATGCTAGAGGGAAATAGAGCAACATAGATTATAAACCAGTCATGCTGACAATGCTTTCGTCTAATATCACGGTTAGAAAACATCCCTACATAACAAGAATTTCATCAAAGGATCAATAGCCATAGGAATATTTATGAGAACAGATAAACACATAGAACACTTAAGAAAAGACTATCATAATCTGTTCAGCCATAACCGTCACACTTAGATTTTACGCATTTCAAATATTATTCCTCCAACTATTTCAACCATCACGAATTTCATATTATTATTTTCACTAAAGGAGTTCAGTTTTGAAGAAATTTCGATTAATACATTTCTCGACATCGTATCAAAATAGATCGATTTACTAAAGTTAACTTCTTCACCAACTGGGATATTGTGTGAATCACAAAATTTTCCAGGTCGATCTGATACCTTACTAATTCTGGCTTTACTTATCAACCTGTTCTCAATCTCTGATCATATTCATAGCCATTCTATCACTAAACTCTTTAGTTTCACATTGTGAGTTTATTCAATACATTTCTCACAATATTCTATTACAAAACACCACTCTAGCAAGGGGGAAGGGTGAGGTTGTAAGGTCCCTAATTTGTCTCTCATATACATATGACACAACTTTCATCATCAAAGTAATGTCGTCACAATTATATCATTCATTTTAGGCAAACTATCGTTCACATTTGTATTTCACAGATTTTCTGATTATCTTATTCAATCAAGTTCACTTATCCATACATTCTATGAATTTCAAATGTCTTTTTTCGTCACTTTCACTTAATCAAACATATCAAACACATAACATCATGTGAGGGCCAACAAATATGAATAAATGTATCACAATCAAAACTTTCATCTCGCACATCATCATATACATATCATTACAATCATATAAATCAATCTAATCGATTTAACACATTTACTTAAGCTATATGAGTTTGCCAATCATAATGATTCAAATAAGTATACATGGACATTCATTCCACTAATATTTTTGGTAAGTTACTTGAAAACATGCATTCACTTGAGCAAATCAGTCTTATACATCATGGAATTATCGATCAACCGTAGATAAGCTTATTATGCCGCTTACCCATTCTATTTCATGTCTCTCATGTCTCATATATGTACATACATATATATATCATAAATTCTTATTCATACCTTTCCTAGTTTTAACTCATCATAATGCACCTTACTCAATTACCTTAGTACCACTATCAACATAGTCGGGTGTAGCTCGGTTGGAGAGTACCTTTTTCTAAACAAGATGGTTCTCATTCGCATTTGGAGACATCATACTATCACCAATCTGTGGCATGTGTAGCTAAACCCTCACACATGCTAGGTTAGTTCAAGAACCTACTAAACCATAGCTCTGATACCACTAAATGTAACACCATTGCCCGTGTCTGAGGTCAAGATAGAGTACGAGGCATTACCAGACTAAAACATACACATACATGTAAAATAGAGTCATAAAATTTCGTTCAAAATAAAAACATTCATTCATGTTCATAATGTCCCTTATATGGGCTCACGAGGTCCAAAATATATATCGGGGGTAGTTCGAGACTAAATCGAGAACTTACGAACCTTTTACAACACTTAGGAAATTTTCCATGTTTTGAGAGTCAAACGCTTGCATGGCTTAGGACACGCCCTTGTCCTTAGCCCGTGTAACTCTCTGTTTATGACGTCAGCAACGAAAGAGGGTCACACGGCCAAGTCACATGCCTGTGTGGCCCAAAAGATGGCTATTTACCAAGCCATTTGGCACCCTCGTTAGTACTTACTTAAACATAACTTCAATGGCACTTTTCGTGGCAATTTCATATCAATTTATTCATGCATAAGGCGCCGTACCTTGCCTAGTTTAAACTTATCAACTACATGCCATGATTATCATTAACACATTCTTACACTTCATACTAATGCTAAGGTTTATCCATAAGCCAATTTAGTCACTTTAAAATCATCAAGTAATCTAGGGCACATTCACAATTCATCCATACCAAACACACATGACCACACCATATGAAACCTTTAGCACATGTATGCATATATGGATAGGTTTACAACCCAATAACCAATATGAGCCACATCACATGGCCATATACAAAATGAATCATATTCCCATTATTAGCCAATACATTTGGCCAAATAAAACGACACATACCCAATTGACTAAGTCCTTATACATCCCATAGACTTAAAGTGCTTGAAATCATTTATAGCCTTCTATAGCTGGATAATGTGATAGAATCTCCGACGATCTCCAACCCGAGCTAGCTTAATGACCCTATAAAATGAGGAAAAAGGAAGGAGTAAGCTATATAGCTTAGTAAGTCTATATGAAAATAATAAGAGATTTATTGACACGTTTTTTCCATATTCTCACAACATGTTCTCAAGGTAACACAATCATAGTTGCACATAATTCCACTATTTATTCATATTCCAGCCAAGCTATGTACGCGAGTCATAGTCACTACATTATTGATAACTTGAGATACAGAATTCTAAATTAATATCCGTTAAAAGAATTTGAAACTACACTCATATATCTTTCTACCATAAAATTTTCAAAATTTATGGATTAGCCAATAAGTACAGTTTATTCTTCAAAGTTACCCCTGTTCTGCTGTTTGACAATTTTGACATCTCCTTACTAAAAAATAATTATCTCATAATACGGGATTCATATAGTGTTCCCATATATTTTTCTTGAAAATATAATCATTAAGGATTTATTCATATTAATTATAACCCATAATTATTTTCACACAATTTTTAATGATTTTCCAAATTTAAGACAAGGGAACCCGAAATCACTCTAACCCTGTCTCACAGAAATCCAAATATCTCATAACATGAAATTCTTTTTCTTACACCGTTTCTTCTACGTGAAACTAGACTTGATAAGCTTAATTTCATATTTTATTCAATCTCTAATTTAATTTTAAAAATTTTTGGTGAATTTTCAAAGTCAGACTATTGCTGCTATCCAAAACTGTTTTAGTGTAAAATAATGATAACTAAGTTTATAACACCTTTACAAATCATTTCAACCGTCATGGTAAAAATACATATTTATACGTCATAAGCATAGATCCATGATCACAAGATCATTCTCATGGGCATGACTTACGTATTTTCATCCTTACCAAAAGTGCATCATAAACCGAAATCATTTCTCATGAGCTTTGCATACATACCTGTACCACTTGCAGTATAATCATAACTTTTCTCAATCATGACAAAATCTTTAAATCACCCATTGAACCAGTGGGAATACTAAAGGATACCCGATAAGCCTCATACAAAAGGGTAAAATGCCGATGCCATGTCCCAGACATGGTCTTACACTGGCTCACATAACAATGCTGCTGCCATGTTCCAAACATGGTCTTACATTGGCTTGCATATTGAGGCCGATGCAATGTTCCAAACATGGTCTTACAATAGCTCTCACAACAATGCCGATGCCATGTTCCATACATGGTCTTACACTGGCTCACATATTGAGGCCGATGTCATATCCCAAACATGGTCTTACACTAGCTCTCGTAACAATGCTGGTGCCATATTTCAAACATGGTCTTACACTGGCTCCCTTATTGAGGCCAATGCCATGTCCCAGACAAGGTCTTACACTAGCTCTCATAATAATGCCGATGCCATGTTCCAAACATGGTCTTACACTGGCTCACACAAAACTTTAGTATCATGGAATGGATATCCGATCTATTCCTACAGTTCAACCGGGAGTTTTACCACATCAAATCTCGTCATGCATATTCATAACAAAAATCGCATATTCCATTTAATATCACTCTTTAACACCAAGTTACCATTCATTACAATGTCATCAAATATTATAGACATATGTTTTAGGTCATTGCATATACATAGCATACAGTATAATTTTGTGAAGCATAACACCATCACGTACATAGTACCACAGACATAATTCAACGCATCCAAATTATCATATCAATTCAAATTTCAATCACAAATCATAATAACATTATTGTCTTACCAATTTTATCATACGACTCGTTTGTCGATTCCTCGTCAAGTATATCCGTAACGAATCATTCAACTTATATGATAATAATTAGGCATTTTAATTCAAATAAGACATTGCATTATTATTATCACACGACCTTACCTTGAATACAAAAATGGTTAATTATTCCCTTTTTGTCCTTAACCACGTACTTTCTCGACTTAAGCCTGAATCTCAATTTTCTTGATCTAACATTTGAAATATAGCTTATTTATTACTCAAGTTATTCAAATTGACCCAAAAATCATACTTTGAAAAATTTACAATTTTGCCCCTAAACTTTCACTTAATTGTAAATTAGTCCCTCGGCTCGAAAAATAAAATTCATTCAATTTTATCCCAACCCAAGCCTAGTCAAATATTTATCTTACTTACAGCAGCCCACATATTTCACATATTCACACTTTTATTACACAATTTAACACATTTCACAACTTAGTCCTTAATCGACATTTTTATCAAAAATCACTTTACAAATGTTGTTTATCAACAACAAGGATGCATTTTCTATCATCAATTATCAAAATACACATTTTATCAACAATGGAAAAATTCACAAACTTTAACAGTTTTGAAAACAAAGGTACGAGATAGCTAAATTGAGTTACCACGACTCCAAAAACATAAAAATAATTAAAAATGGGACAAAAACCGTACCTAGATGAGCCATAGAAGCTTGGTTGAATATCATGCTCATCCATGGCTGCCCATTTTTCTTCATTTCGGTGGAAGAAAGAAACATAAAGATGATAAGTTTTGCACTTTTGTCTTATTATACCTTTTTAACTTAATTACCAATTTACGCTTTTAATTTCTAACTAATTTCAATAATACCAAACAAATATCTTCCACTAAATTATTAATGGGCTAGTTTCCACATAAGGGCTTCCACTAAAAATACTATAGCTATTTAATACCTTTAGCTATTAGAATGCAACTTTCGCACTTTACGCGATTTAGTCCTTAAAGCCAAATTAAACACAACTCACATATAATTTCTTCATGAAAATTTACACAATCATATAAACATATTATAGACCTTATAATAATTATAAAATAATTATTTCTAATTCAAATTTTTGGTCTCGAAACCACTGTTCCTACTAGGTCCTAATTCGAGATGTTACATTCAGAATTTGTTATGGACATTCTACTTATACCTTTCAGATTGGCTAATGCTCTTGCTGTAACACCCTTTAACCGTACCCGAGGCCGGGATAAGGTACGAGGCGTTACCGAACAAACATACAAACATTAAACTAAAATACGGGCCATAAAATTTCATTCATATTTCAAAACATTCATTCACTTACACATAATCCCTTATTTGAGTCTACGAAGCCCAAAACATACTTTAGAAAGGGTTCGGGACTAAGCCGAGAACTTACGAAAATCTTGAAAATTTCATGCTTTAAGGCTCCACACGCTCGTGTCCCAAAGTCATGTTCCATACACGGCTGAGACACATGGTCGTGTCTCTGCCTGTGTGGAATATACCTAGGCTATTTTCCAAGCTTTGGTCAACCTTAATCTCTTACACACTTATACAAAATCAAAAGCATATAACATGGTATTCATTTAATGATTAAATATTCTCAATTAAACCACAAACATAGCATTTGTATATCATCATACATGTGTCTCTCATACTCATTTTACCTTGTTTATTATAGTACCACTTATACATTTATACCAAGATTATCATCTTACCAAATATCTTCAGCTTAATCATCAAGCATTCATATTTAAAACTAGATCATATCTTTATAAAATACCACAATTCAAATGCGCAAATAACATGTTTGCCGAAAACATTTTAATTCAACTCCATACCCTACAAGCATTACATTGAGACTAGTCATATATATATACATGTCATGATACATATCATTCTCTTTCTGTTTTCTTATAAACACATATCATTTATTTCATTATATCAATATTTCATATACCATAGTTTCCATGTATTCCACATATATTTATTTTCCTCCTCCTCCTCTCCATTCCACATCCTTAATGTATATAGCATTCTCGTAAGTATGATTTCACAATTTACTAATAAATGCTCACATCAAACTGTCCACACAAGTCATAGTCACTTACTTATTTATAATTTGAGCTACAGAGCTCCAAATTAAGATCCGTAAATTTCTTCTGAAACTAGACTCACATATCTTTGCACCATAAAATTTTCATAATTTTTGGTTTAGCCAATTAGTACAGTTTATTCATTAAAGTTTTCCCTATTTCACATTCTAACAGTTATGACCTCTCTTCACTAAAAGTTAATTATCTCACAATACAGAAATCAGATAATGTTCTTGTTGATTTATATTGAAAATAGACTCATTTGGGATTTTCAAAAATATAATTTTAAGCCTCTAATTATTTTTATCCAAATTTTTGTAATTTTCCAAAGTCAGAACAGGGGATCACGTAATCATTCTGAACCAGTCTCACAAAAACATAAATATATCAAAATATAGAACTCCTTTTCTTTCTATGTTTCTTTTATATGAAAATAGACTCATTAAGCTTTAATTTAATATCTCATTCATTCTCTTATTAAATTTATACTATTTTTGGTGATTTTTCAAAATCACGTCACTGCTACTGTCTAAAACAGTTTTATTGCTAATTCACTCTTTCACACTTTCTTTGTATTAACCTCATTTTAACAGACATATCACAAATCATTTTCACCACATTTCATACATCACAAGTATAGGCCCATGATCACAAGGTCACCATAAAATCATCCTCATGTATAACTTACTTGTTTATAACCTTACCACATCCTGGTCACTTAATGAACACATCATTCACATAACCAAGTTCATGCACTTATTCATCACAAAACTCACAAAGCAATACATAGAGAGTCTCCCATTGAACACTTCGGATCAATCCTCGATACTTGGTGGTTTTAGCACATAGCTCCACCCATCGTAGAGTTCGGCTCTCTTGTACACATGGTGAACACTCAGTACCACCCATGTGACCTAGCCAATTTATCTTGTAGCTCTCTTGTCTACATGGTGTCCTTCACCTGGAGCCACGCATGTGACCTAGCTACATATATCCCGTAGCTCTCTTGTCTACATGGTGTACACATAGTATCACCCATGTGACCTAGCTACATCATAATGTCTTGTAGCTCTCTTGTACACATGATGTGCACTCAGCACCATACATGTGACCTAGCTACATACTATCTGTATCATCCAATCTTTCCGAAGGTTCAACCGGGATCTCTCTCTCTTTTCCAACAATTTCACCAATCAAGTAATTATCCACAAACATATTTCCAATATTATTATAAAATATCATAATACAAGTAATATTGATGTATTACTTACATATAAACTTACATCTCATTTAATATCAAGGCAATAACATTAAATTACACATTGCCTTATTAAAAATCACATAAACTTACAATTTCCCATAATATCCCTAATTATAGAAATCACATTTATGTATGATAATTCAATGCACTTCATGTACCATAGACATATTTTTAAATCAATTCATAAACTTGGCACCATAATCATTTAATTTAATATAATTAAATTAATTCACTAAATTTAACTTTCAAATATAAATTACAGCATTATTGTTGTATTATTATCATACCAACTTACATACTTTCAACACCTCAAAAATTATAATAAATATTCAATTTTACATTGAAACATGCATAAATTAATGCTTATTATACATATGAACTTACCTCGAAACTAAAACGGCCATTTTACCAACTTTCCCAATTTTCGATTTTTCTCTCATTCTAGGTTCAAATCTCGTTTTCCGGGATCTAAAACATCATATTTTACTTATTTAATTAATGTACTATTCAAAACAGTCCTTAACTCAAACTTTGGAAAAATTACAATTTTGCCCCTAAACTTTTGCATATTTACACTTTTCCCCCTAGGCTCAGGAATTAAACTTCATCCCTTATTCTTATGTTTTATGACATGCTGATCAGTTTTCCCTTCTAGGGAAACATCAAATTCTCACTCTAACATATACTTATGACTATTAGGTATTTTTACCGATTAAGCCATTTTACTCGTTTTCACTCAAAACTGAGTAGTACAAGTTGTCTAACATAATTTAAAAGCTCATATTCTATTATAAAACAGCAAAATAAACACATTTCACCTATGGGTATTTTTCCAAATATGAACTCTAGCTTCAATTATTGCTAGAATAAGCTTAATCAAATTACCGAGATTCCAAAAACGTAAAGAACTTGAAAAACGGGGTTATAAAGGACTTACGATTGAGCTTGGAAAGCTTGAAAACCCTAGCCATGGCTTCCCCCATGCTAATTTCGACATCCATGAAAAACATGAGTAAATTTTGGCTTTATTTTCCCTTTTTATTTCTTTTAATTACCAAATGACCAAAATGCCCTTCCTTACTAAACTTTCAAAAATTCCATCCATGTCCAATTTTTGTCCATCATTTAGAAATTGGTAAAATTGCTATTTAAGACCTCCTAATTAATATTTCAAAGCAATTTCATACTAGAAACTTCTAGAATGCAAGTTTTGCAACTTATTCAATTTAGTCCCTAACTTCAAATTGAGCACTTTATGCATAGAATTTCTTCACGAAATTTTCACACAATCATGCAATCATATCATAGACCTCAAAATAATCATAAAATAATTATTTTTATCTCAGATTTTGTGGTCCCAAAACCTCTGTTCCAACTAGACCCAATTTTGGGCTATTACACTTGCATTATTCACGGATCTGATGAATCAAGTTTTTTAGCCATATCTAGAGAGGTTCGTTGTTTTATTCTTGATGATATATTGATCTATTATAAAACTGATCTAGAGTATGCTCAGGATTTGAAAATCTGTATTACAATGCTCAGCATTTGAAAATCTGTATTACAAATGATTTATTAAGAATTTCTCGATAATTGCATTATTGGTGATGAAGTTTTTAAAAGAAAACATTGAAATTGTTTGGTTGTGTATGTGCCAGCAGAGTATTGACCAGTTGAAGACTTTATTTACAAAAGCTCCAGTACTAATTCAGTCTAAGTCCAAGAAGGAATTCATTATTTATAGTAATGCTTCACGCAAATGATCTTGAATTATGCAGGTTTGATTATTACAAAATTGAGAGTTAAACCGTTAATTCTTCAAAGAATTTGTGAGATGCCAAGAAAAACATAGAATTTGTTAGCCAAACTGGAATGGATTCAGAATGAGCATACCATTAATTCCAGTATGGATTGTGATAATAATCTATATTTTCGAGATCAAATATTTGTGCTGAACAATTCTACAATTATATGAGATATCTTACAAGAGGTTTATAGTAGTGTCTATTTGATTCAGTCCAGTAGTGACAAATGTGAAATGACTTAAGACCAAGTTACTGATGGTCGGGAATAAAACATGAAATTTTAGAGTTTGTACCGAGATGTCTGGTATGTCAATAAGTCAAATCTGAATATCAAGTTTTTTTCAGGTTATTATGGCTTGTTTTGATTTCTGATTGGATATGAATACGAGTCATAATGGATTTTGTATCTGGACTATCTTTGATGCTAAGAAAGGGAGAATCGATATGGGTTATTATTGTCAGACTAAGGAAATTGACTCATTTTATTCCGATCAAAATTGATCACTCGCTTGAAAAGATAGTTGAGTTGTATTTATCTAAAATTCACGAAGCTATGGTGCATACAGACGCACAATCAAAACAGACAGAAAAATGTTTACCGTTGGTTAAATGGGTTTATAATAATAGCTATCAGTCTTATATTAAATGGTATTGCTTGAAGCTTTTTACGGATAGAAAAATGTAAAACCCCATTATAATGGTTGGAATTAGGAAAGAATAAGCTAGTTGGACAACTTTGACTTAGATAACTGAAGAGTCTTTAATAGCACAGTAACTAAAATTATTAACAGGTGAGAAATTTCGAGGATGAAATTTTTAAGGGGAGAGTTATAACAACCCATTTTTCAGTGATGTCGAAAATACTGGGTATGGGACCACAAACCCGACGAGTGAGTCTGTAAATATTATTATTTAATATTTATGAATAAAATATATTATTATATTAAAATTTTATTTGATAACTTTTGGTAATTGAATGAATATTTAAGTACAAGTGGTTTGTCCTTAAAGTCAAGTGATTTTAGAAAATGAGGTATCGGTGCCTCGTTTCTATAAACCGATGTCTCAAATATTTTTTTATTAAATATTTACAAAGTGATTGTATAGGTGTATGAAATTTGGTCTAGAAATTTTGATGTTTAGATAGTTAATTAAAGAAAAAGGACTAAATCAAAATAATATCAAATGTTAATCATTATTGGTTTATTAATGCTTAATCTATAAAATCATGGTTGGAAGGCCTTATGTTTTAATTAGACCATAATTAACATGAGCGGATGATTTATGAAGGGTATTTTATAAAATTTCATTTTTTTAAAAGGTAAACTGGTAATTTAATAAATAAGCATAAATTAAAACAAACAAAGGTTGTCATCTTTTTCATTCTTGGATTTCTTCAACCGAAACTCTATGGATATTTAAGTCAAGCATTCGGCCATGCTTATTTCACATTGCATGATCAAGAAGTTGATCAATAGGTTGGTAACCGTAGGAAAGGAATAGTCGTCAAGTAGTTGTCGTTGAAGTGTTCGTAGCCATTGTGTTTAGGTAAGTTCATATGGTATTATTTTGTGTATTTTAGTCATGTTATTATTAAAATTTTTTTAATTTGATGACATTGGTTATATCTGAAATATTACAATTGAATTGGTGAGAAAAAAGATTGAAATGTAAACTATTATATGATTACGTGTATCGAGCCTAGATGAACATAGGATAGGATTCAATTAGCATGCTAATAGGTTATATTGGGTGCTCTACGGGATTGACATGTGATGAGATGATGATTCCTAACTTCTTATTATCCACTGAATATACCAGAGTCCAGCATTTGTCGCATACTATCGTGCTATATTTACAGTGATTCTGACATGTTACTGGGGGGTGGATGTTACCCTACGGGCTTGGCACATGGTGCCCAAGTGTGTTCTCAGTTGGTTTGGCACGTTTGAGC
The DNA here is from genome assembly GCF_007990345.1 of Gossypium hirsutum. NCBI lineage: Eukaryota > Viridiplantae > Streptophyta > Magnoliopsida > Malvales > Malvaceae > Gossypium > Gossypium hirsutum. The sequence continues at coordinate 26,875,272 of NC_053435.1, read as the reverse complement.
TCTCTAGCGTGTCTTAGGTGGATAACCGCGTATGCATATCTTTTTATATCATTCGTCGGGTGGAAACACGAAAATATACACACTTTGTCATGCACTTTTTAACTCAAATTCATGTAGTTTCGATAAAATTCTTGTCGAAAAATATATAATAATTATAAAATAATTAAATTCCAATCAAATTATGAACATGTTGAATTTTAATTAATTTTATATCAAATTTTTATTAATTTTGATTATTTTCGACAGATTTGCACAAAGGGCAAAAAACAGCTCGGCAGACACTACTAGAAGCACAAAACCGAGAAGCAATTTTGAAACATCAAGGCGAATTAATTTTTTAGCTTAACACAGTCCAAATTATGTGTATTAATTCATAATAAAATTAATTTTAATTTTAATCCAATTTAATTTGGGTTAAATAAATTATTATTAATTAATTATGAAAAGGGGCCTAGTTGAGTTGAACCAAGAAAATCGATCCAACCGAGCACTGGGCAGCCCAAAACTGTCCCACGTGCTGACCCAATCACCTTGTATGTCTAATTATTTGGCTTGAAAATTGGCCCTTGAAGACTCCTTCAATTTGCATTCAAAGCCCTCCATTATTCATGCCTTTCAAGATTTGCCCTTACCCAAATATAACATGTTTGAAATCTTCAAACATGCCACATGTGTGGCCGGCCATGGGGGGAACCTTTGGATGCTGATTTTGGATATTTTTAGTATCCTTCTCAACCTATAAATACCCCCTGGCTGCTCACTTCAAACATATCTCAAAACCATCCATTTTTCACTTTTCTCTCACTTTTCTCTCTTCATTGTTCTTCATTTTCTTCCCCATTCCCTTTCCAATTCCACCTATTGAAAAAGACTCATTTAACCACCATTTGGAGCAGCATTCAAGTGTTTGTGGAAGCCTCGATTAATAAGAACAAGCGGAGAAGGAGGAGCGGAGCAAACTAGTCAAGCCTCGGAAAAACATTGGACTTGATTCTTGTTCATTATCCTTTTAATTTTATTATTGTTGTTATGAACATATCTATGAATATTTGTGATGTTGATATGTTTAATTTAATTTATATGGATTAAATTTAATTTGTGTTTGTAATAGCCAAATTTTGGGCCTAGTTAGAACAGTGGTTTCAGAACCACTAATCCGAGGCCGGAGAAATTATTTTTAATATTATTTTATGTGTTATAGCACATTTACATGGATGCATGAAAATTTTGATGAATTAACTTTAGCAATTGTGAGCTTAATTGCGAAAAAGGACTAAATTGCACAAAGGGAAAAAGTTTTGTTTTACTAGCAAATGGTGTTAAATAGCTAGAGAATCATAATTAGGGGTCTTTATAGGGCAAATAGACCCATTTAATAAGAGTGGCCAGCCATAGAGACAAAAAATAGTAGAAATGTCAAAATTAGGTGAAGTTGGTAGCTTATTTTGACTAGAAATAAGATAATAAAAAAAAGAAAGGGTTATCATCTTTTTCATCTTCTTGTCCATACCACCAAAAATACCAGCCATTTTAAGGGTTTTGGAAGTTCAAAATTTCAGCCACTCTTTACTCTTGCAAATAAGTGATTTTGATAGCTTTTCTTGATAATTTTTGTACTTTTGGGACCCTTGTAGGAATGGGAGAGTTATTTTTGCAAATGGTTGAAACTTTAGGGACCCTTGTAGGAATGGGAGAGTTATTTTTGCAAATGGTTGAAACTTTAGGGTTTTGCCATGAAAGCTTTGTGTTGTTTGCTAAAATATTATGGAGGAAAATGAGTTATGGTTGTTAAATAAACAACTATTGTGTAGTTTTCATGAAAACCCTAACTAAGGACCAGTTTGCATAAGTTTTAAATTATGTGGTAAATGTGTGAGATAATTGGAATTGTGGGCTGCTTCTAGTATACAAAGAATTCAGCTAGGCTTGGTTAGTGAGAAAATTTGATGAAAATCGATTTACGAGACTAGGGGTAAAATCATAATTTTGTGAATGTCTAGGGGCAAAATGGATTGATTAATATGAAATGTCTAGGGGCAAAATTGACATTTTGCCAAAATATGAATTATGAAATGCATTGATTAATATAATGATTAAATCAGTGATTTTTTATCATTTTAGATTAAGAAATATGACATCTAGGCCTAGACTGGGGAAAGGCCAAGCTAATAGACTAAATCCAACTAGCCGCCCACTTTTTGTGTACCGAGGTAAGTTGCACGTAAATATTACAACTCTATTGTTATTATTGCATGATATGTTTGATTTTGTTAAGAATATGCATAACGAAATTGGATGTGATGAAACTCCTAGTTGAATCGTAAGAATAGATTGGATATCCATGTCGTGATATTAGGGTTATGTGAGCTAGTGTAAGACCATGTTTGGAACATCGCATCGGCATTTATATGAGAGCTAGTGTAAGACCATGTCTAGTACATGGCATCGGCCTTGATATGTGAGCCAGTGTAAGACCATGTTTGGAACATGACATCGACCTCGATATGTGAGCTAGTGTAAGACCATGTTTGGAACATGGCATCGACATTTATATGAGAGCTAGTGTAAGACCATGTCTGGTACATGGGATCGACCTCGATACGTGAGCCAGTTAAGACCATGTTTGGAACATGACATTGGAATTTATAAGAGAGCTAGTGTAAGACTATGTCTAGGACATGGCATCAACATCTTGCCCTTTTGTATGAGGCTTAGCGAATATCCATTTATTTTTCCAAAGGGTTCAACGGGTGATTTAAAGATTATATCACGATTGAGAAAAGCTATGATTACGCTGCAAGTGGTACAGGCACCTATACGAAACTCATAAGAATGAGCTCGGGATATGTATATGAATAATAAGGATGAAATGAGTAAGTTATGTCTATAGTTATTCAAGAATCTTGTGCTAGTGTATGACATGTTATGAGTATGATGTTACTTGGTAAAGTAATGTTAATTATTTACTTGTAACTTACTAGGCTTTATGCTTACTTCCTTTCTTTTCCATTTCCTTATAGTGCTGCCAAGCTAGCATCGGGAATCAAGGGACATCGGAGGCATCATTCAAATTATCACCTGAAGCTTTTGGTATAGCTAGTTTAAATGTTTTGAGGGTGGCATGTGGACTTGGTCTTTTTTCTAGTGTCATGTTAGTTTAGCCACAAGTTTTGGCTCATATGGATGTGATATTCATTTTGTAGAGGCCATTGATTTTGGCTAATATTGATTACTATTAAATGCATTTGATGAAAGTTCTCATGGATGTGGATGTTTGGTTGTGGCAGTTTTGGTTATGTGTGTTTATGCTTGGATTGGATATGTTTGATGTTGTATAGGTTGGTGAAATTAAGGGTGGCAAAAAAGCTTGGTAGATAGCCTTCTTTTGCCCACACAAGCAGACACACGGGTGTGTGTCACACACGGTCTACCCTATGGGCATGTAGTCAGGCCATGTGTCCCCTGCACCTAAATTTGGCAAAATAGAATGCCCAGTAGTAACCATACAGGCGGAGACATGGCCGTGTGTCCAAATCGTGTGGAGGACACAACCTGTAACACCCCCAACCTGTATCCGTCACCGGATTAGGGTTAAAGGTGTTACCGGACAAATCAAAATATTTTACGAGAAATTCATATACATTATCCACAATCATAGTCAAACATTATCATAATGTCCCTTATATAGTTCATCGAAACCTTAAACATGCATTAGAAAGGGGTCGGGACCTTATCATAATGTGCCTCACACGGCTTTAGAAACATCTGTGTGTCTAGCCCGTGCCAAAACAGGGCATACATACTGACCTGTCCACACGGCCACAAGACACGCCCGTGTGCCAAGCCATGTGAAAATTAGGGAGGCTACTGACTTGAGTCACACGGCCAATCACACGCCCGTGTGTGTAGCCCATGCATGAAACTAACTTGGCCACATGGCCTAGCACAAGCCCGTGTGTGCGACCGTGTGGTCTGCCCAGGCTTATTTTGAAATGGCCATTGAGCAACATGGTTGAGATACACGCCTGTGTGTCCCTGCCCGTGTGGGCAAAAATAGGCCATTTACAAGACCAATTTGCCACCCATTAAGGGTCCTCCCTACAATCATCAAATAGGCAATGTTCAACCATTTCACAACCAATACATATATCAATCATGCCATAACATTATCAACCAATTTCATCCTTAATAGTCAAGTCAAATTGTACCAAAACATAAGACAAAATCATATCTAAACATTTGTTTCATAACCTCATTTCAAATCATCCATTCTCATACCAAAATCTTACCAATTCATCAAATAATCACACACCAAAACATACCAAATTGACCAATTCACTCGTCCATTCAAGAACACCGCACATAGGCATAATTTGCATTACATATCACATTCCAAAATCAAATCATAAGTTCAACCATAATTAAGCTATATCACATGGCTAAATATGCACTTCACAAAACATATTCAACTACCTCTAGCCTATACATGCCATACTCCAATATTTACGCTTTCAAAATGTACCAAAATGGAGTTTGATAGTGTGGTGATGATCGTCGATGATCCCCGAGCTCCCGATAGCTACGATATCTATAAAACAATGCAAACACACACAAAGTAAGCTTTCAAAAGCTTAGTAAGCCATATACAGATAAACATAACATTCAAAACATGAAAACATCATCAAATTACATATACTTCATGGCCAAAAGATCTGTAACTTTTACCAGAAGCTAGACTCATATATCTTTCAACCATAAAAGTTTTAGGATTTTTGGTCTAGCTAATAAGTACATTTTATTATTCAAATTCTCCCCTATTTCGCTATTTGATAGCTTTGCCCTTTCTTCACTAAAATTTATTTATCTCATAATACAAAACTCAGAAAATGTTCCCAATTATTTCTATTAAAATTAGACTCATCAAATATTCTAATTATAACCCATAATTATTTTTCTACAATTTTTATCAAATTTTCCAATTTAGAACAGGGGATCTTTTACTCATTCTGACACTATCTCACAAAAATTAGAATATCACATAATATACAACTCTTTTTCTCCCCCTATTTCTTTTATATGGAAATAAACTCATTAAGCTTTAATTCCATAATTTATTTGAAATTTAATTCAACTTACACAATATTTGGTGAATTTTCAAAGTCACACAACTGCTGCTATCCAACACTATTCTACTACTAAAATTCACTCTTACATAATTTCACTTAATCCATTTTGTCTTATCGAAGTTCACTCAAATATCGAGCACATTGCTCATAATTTTCATAAACATATACCTGCACTTATTCATCATATAATCATGTTCACATGTATTTTTACTTAATCGATTTTCCCGTTGAACTCTTCAGAATAATAACTGATACTCAGTTGCCTGCACATATTTTCACACTTGTACCCAAAGCTATCTAGTACGCATAGTACCCTGCACTTAGTACTACACATGCGACCAATTATTCGGTAAACGTAGTAGCCTGCACTTAGTACTACACACGTGGCCTAACCATCTGATACACGTAGTAGCCTACACTTAGTACTACACACATGATCGAAGTTATCGGGTATGCATAGTAGCCTGCACTTAGTACTACACATGCGACTAATTATCTGGTACACATAGTAGCCTGTACTTAGTACTACACATGTGACCTCAAAATAGATCATTCGTATCATTTCTATTCCGAAGGCTCAACTGAGAAATTCCTCACTTTCCAACATGTTACAATTTATTCATAGTCCTTTTTCAATTTGCAATTCACAAGAAATAATCATTCTATAGGCAGCCACATTTCATATGATAACAAAATATAATAAAATAAAAAGAATCGATAAATTATTTACGTGCAAACTTATCTCGGATCCAGAAATGGCAATTTACCATTCTAGTCCATAACCTTGTATTTTCTCGATTTAAGCTCAAATCTCAATTTCCTTGATCTATAATATCACATTTAGCCTACTAATTAGTCACTATTCATATGGGTCTAAAAATCATATTTTTACAAATTTTTATTTTGACCCCTAAACTTTTGCATATTTTCACTTTTACCCCAAAGTTCGGAAATTGAACTTCTTCCTATTTTCTTATGTTTTATGACATGCTGATCATTTTCCCCTTCTATGGAAACATCAAATTCTCACTCTAACATGTACTTATGAACATTAGGTATTTTTACCGATTATACCGTTTTACTCGTTTTCACGTAAAATCGCTTAGCAAAAGTTGTTTAACATAATTTCAAGCTTAATATTCTACCATTAAACATCACAATACATGCATATCATTCATGGGTAAATTTTTAAACATAAATCCTAGCTCAAAATAATGGTAGAAATGAGCAGATCATGTTACTAGGATTTCAAAAATACATAGAACATTAAAAACGGAGCTTAGAATCATTTACTATTAAGCTTGGAAGCTTGGCCAAACCCTAACCATGGCTGCTCTTGGTACATTCTGCTGTAGCAAGAAGAAAGTGACACATTTGGAGTTTAAAATTTGTCTTTTAATTCATTTTACCCCTAAATGACCAAAATGCCTTTTTTACTATTCTTTCAAATTTTACCCAATCAAGGCCATTTTTGTCCAACAAGTTATACAATGGTTTAATTATCATTTAAGGACCTCCCATTTAAAATTTCATAACAACTTGATACCTCTAACATGTAGAACTCAACTTTTGCACTTTTTACAATTTAGTCCTTTTTACTAAATTGAGTGCCCAAACGTCGAAATTTTTGAACGAAATTTTCACGAAATCATTTCGTGAAATCGTAGACCATAAAAATATTATAAAAATAAAATTTTCCTAATTAAATTTGTGGTTCCGAAACCACTATTCCGACTAAGCCCAAAATTAAGATGTTACATTTCTCCCCCCTTTAGGGATTTTCGTTCCCGAAAATCTTACCAGAAAAGTGGTTTTGGTTTTTCACTTGTATTCCTCAATCCTATAATTGATGTCAAAGAACTTTCACTAAGGCTAAACTTTTACTACCTGTCTCTTTAAATTTTACATACAAAAAGCTCATGTACTCAAAAGTCCGATCCATACCATCGTGTGACATATACATTCGCACTTGAATCCTTTCGGATTCGAATAGTAAAACTAGTTAGTTCATCTCAACCTCATACTCTTTATAATTTCACACAGTCCAATTATTTGTCAATTCAACCCTTAGCTACTTTTTATTTCAAGCCTCTTATGGCTTTCCAAAGAAATCATGATATGAAACTCGGATCTCAACCTGATTGTGGAGATTAAAATTTCATGATATCCAAAATTCATAAAGACACGAAATTCTATGAATATGGTGAGCAGACATTCGGGTATACCAGCATAATTTACACATCTCATAACGTTTAACAATGCTATATATCACTTTCCTCTTTCAAGGACAGGAATGATCCAGACAAGAAAATCCATATTAACCTTTTCTATTTCCATTCTAATTCCCAAATGGCAAAAATAATTCTGATGATTCTTGCTATACATCTTTAAACTTTCAACACTTCAAGAATTTGTATTCAAAGATAAACAATGATCGTTTCAGCATTTTTTTAATACCCATATTATCTTCACATTATCAATATCAGATCTTCTTATTGTATACGATTCTTCTAGGAAACATACACTTCTTAATTAGACTATTCATCTTTTTACCCGTGAAGAAATAAAATCTTATTCTCAAGTATGCACTTCTCATTAAATTCTAGACATATATTCCATACAGATTGAACAATCAAGTCGACCTTATTCATCCGTAATTGATATTTCAAGAAATTCTCTCTTCTAGTCAACAGAACGATTCAACATGCATCATTCCAAATTTACTCATCATACCAATCGAATATCTTAACAAATGCATTAGCATAAGTAATACTAATACCTCAACTGAATACATTAACTCTGATTAACTTTATTGAGAAAGGAAATCCACCATACATAATTTCTCATCGATTCTCAATAGGCAGAATATAACAAAATACCAGAGAAAAATAGAACAATGCAGATCATAACCCAATCAGACTGACAATATATTCGTCTAACGTTAAGATCAAAGAACATTTTCATAATATAAGAATTCATCAGGGATTAGATAGCCCCAATTATATTTCCAGTATCAGGTAATCTCATACAATATCTCAATAGAGACAGTCACAAACTGTTCACTATAATTACCATGCTTGAACATTTCATATTTCAAACATTATTCCTTTAACTATTTCTGTCGTTCCAAATTCCATAATATTCCCTTTACTAAGAAAACCAATTCATGAGGGAATCTCAATCAATACATTTCTCGACATCATACTAGGATAGATCGTTTTACCAAAATTAACCTTTTTCACTAACTACGATGTTACAAAAATTAAACAATCTTTCGGTCAATCCGATATCTTTCTAACTCATGTATATACTTATCAACCCATTCTCAATCTCTAATCATGCTTATAACCATTCCATTATTGAACTCTTTGGTTTCTCACATCGAAAACTCACTCAACATAAATTTCAGGAATTTCCTTTATAAAACACCATTTTGGTAAGGGGAAGGGGGTCGTAGGGCCTCTGACTCAACTCTCATATACATGTAACAATCATATTTCAATCATGTCATTCATTTTGAGTAACTAACATTCATATTGATTTTACACTCACTTTCAAGTTATCTCATTTAAACAAGTGTACTTATACATGTATTTTAATCTTTCCTAGATAATATTACTTATCCATTCATTAAATCAGACAAGTCAAGCACATAATATCATATAAGGGCAAAACAAACATGGATAAGTATATCATAGTCTAAACTTTCATCTTACACATCATCATATACATATCATTACAATCATATATATCAGTCCAAGCAATTTAATTCATTTACTCAAGTTATACGAGCTTACCAATCATAATCATCCCAACCAATATACATGAATATTCATCTTATCAATATTTTTGATAAGTTACTCAAACACATGCATTTTTTCAAATAGATCAATCATATACATCGTGGAATTATCTATTAATCATAGAAAAGCTCATTTTACCATGTACACATTTCACGAATCCTCATTCGTGCCTTTCCAAGTTTCAGTTTGTCATGACTATACTTTACTCGAATATTTTAGCATCACATTCAACACGGTCGGTGTAGCTCAGTTGGAGAGTACCTTTTTCTAAACAAAGTGGCTCTCATACGCATCAGAAGACATCACACTATCACGGATCGGTGGCATGTATAGTTGGAATTTTACACATGCTAGGTTAGTCCGAGAACTGACTAAACCATAGCTTTGATACCACTAAATGTAACACCCCTTACCCTATCCAACGTTGGGATAGGGTTTGAGGAATTAACGGACTTAAACATTCACAACAACACATAAGATATTACCAACCATGCATGGCAAACAAGCATATACACATCACCATTATCAAACATAACATAAATAGCTAGATTTATAAGTCAGAATCATTTTCTCACTAAAGACCAATATATTTGGCCAAAGTATAATAACACATGTTATGAAACTAGGTCCCTATACATGCCATTCACTTGATAATTCTAGCATATGTGTTTATACTGTCAATGTGTTGGCTTGATAGTATGATGCTGCCTCTGACGATCTCCAACCCTGAGCTAACCTGAAAATACTAAAAGAAATGGAAAGGAAGGGGTAAACTTTACGCTTAGTAAGCTCGCATAAAATAATAATAAGCAATTTACTAACATGCTTTCCATAGTAAAACTAACCTAACTGTACATTTACACATGTTTTGGTTAAGCTACTTTTTTGAGTCATAGTCACTAAATCATTTATATCTGGAGGTACGGAACTCCAAATTAATATCTATAAATTTTACCAAAAACTAGACTCATATATCTTTCCACCACAGAATTTTCAGAATTTTTTATTCATCCAATATGTATATTTTATTATTCAAATTCTCCCCTGTTTCACTATTTGATGGCTTCGCCCTTTCTTCACTAAAATTTATTTATCTCATAGTACGAGACTCAAAAAATGTTCCCAATTGTTTCTATTAAAATTATACTCATCAACTATTCTAAGCATATAAATTATAACCCATAATTATTTTTCTACAATTTTAACAATTTTTCCAAGTCAGAATAGGGGATCTTTTAATCATTCTGACACTATCTCACAAAAATTAGAATATCACATAATATACAACTCTTTTGCTCCCACTGTTTCTTTTATATGAGAATAGACCCATTAAGGTTTAATTCCATAATTTATTTGAAAGTTAATTCAACTTACACAATTTTTGGTGAATTTTCAAAGTCACACAACTTCTACTGTCCAACACTGTTTTACTACTAAAATTCACTCTTACATAATTTCACTTAATCAATTTTTTCTTATCGAAGTTCAATCAAATATCGAGCACATTGCTCATAATTTTAATAAACATGTACCTGCACTTATTCATCATATAATCATGTTCATATGTAATTTTACTTAATCGATTTTCCCGTTGAACTCTTCGGAATAATAACTGATACTCAGTTGCCTGTACATATTTTCACACTTGTAGCCAATGCTATCTGGTACGCATAGTAGCCTGCACTTAGTAGTACACAAGCGACCAATTATCTGGTACACGTAGTAGCCTGCACTTAGTACTACACACGTGACCTAACCATCTGATACACATAGTAGCCTGCACTTAGTACTACACACGTGATCGAAGTTATCGGGTACACATAGTAGCCTGCACTTAGTACTACACATGCGACCAATTATTCGGTACACGTAGTAGCCTGCAGTTAGTACTACACACATGACCTCACAATAGATCATTCGTATCGTTTCTATTCCGAAGGCTCAATAGAGAAATTCCTCACTTTCCAACATGTTACAATTTATTCATAGTCCTTTTTCAATTTGCAATTCACAAAAAATAATCATTCTATAGGCAGCCACATTTCATATGATAACAAAATATAATAAAATAAAAAGAATCGATAAATTATTTACGTGCAAAATTATCTCGGATCCAGAAATGGCAATTTACCATTCTAGTCCATAACCTTGTATTTTCCCGACTTAAGCCCAAATCTCAATTTCCTTGATCTATAATATCACATTTAGCCTACTAATTAGTCACACTATTCATATGGGTCTAAAAATCATATTTTTACAAATTTTTATTTTAACCCCTAAACTTTTGCATATTTTCACTTTTACCCCAAAGTTCAGAAATTAAACTTCTTCCTATTTTCTTATGTTTTATGACATGCTGATCATTTTCCCCTTCTATGGAAACATCAAATTCTCACTCTAACATGTACTTATGAACATTAGGTATTTTTACCGATTATACCGTTTTACTCGTTTTCACATAAAATCGCTTAGCAAAAGTTGTTTAACATAATTTCAAGCTTAATATTCTACCATTAAACATCAAAATACATGCATATCATTCATGGGTAAATTTTTAAACATAAATCCTAGCTCAAAATAATGGTAGAAATGAGCAGATCATGTTACCGGGATTTCAAAAATACATAGAACATTAAAAACGGAGCTCAGAATCACTTACTATTAAGCTTGGAAGCTTGGCCAAACCCTAACCATGGCTGCTCTTAGTACATGCTTCTGTAGCAAGAAGAAAGGGACACATTTGGAGTTTAAAATTTGTCTTTTAATTCATTTTACCCCTAAATGACTGAAATGCCCTTTTTACTATTCTTTCAAATTTTACCCAATCAAGGCCATTTTTGTCCAACAAGTTATACAATGGTTTAATTATCATTTAAGGACCTCCCATTTAAAATTTCATAACAATTTGATACCCCTATCATGTAGAACTCAACTTTTTCACTTTTTACAATTTAGTCCTTTTTACTAAATTGAGTGCCCAAACGTCGAAATTTTCGAACGAAATTTTCACTAAATCATTTTGTGAAATCATAGACCATAAAAATATAATAAAAATAAAATTTTCCTCATCAGATTTATGGTCCCGAAACCACTATTCCGACTAAGCTCAAAATCAGGATGTTAGACATTCATCATAATTCAATGACATATAATGGATAGTAACTCAATTCAAAACACATTTATTTTGTATATTGACTTACCTTGTATGGATTCAGATAGACGAAATCGACTACTCGACGACTTTCGACTTTCCCCGATCTAATTCCGTTTTCTTTGGTTCTTTATCTATATAAATTCAAATTTAACTATTTTATTCACCAAATCATTCAAATCAATCCACAAACACACATTTAGGGAAATTTACAAATTAACCCTCACATTTTCACATTTTTGCACTTTACTCACTAATTAAAAAAATTGCAAAATATACAAAATTTCCAAATACTCATGTTAGGCCGAATTCTCATATCATTTATTTCACATTTTAGTCCCTCAAAATCTCATTTTAACAATTAGTCCAAATTACTCAAATTCATCAAAAATTCAAAGACAAAATATATCAACCCAACACGTATCTTTTATTTTCCAATAACTAACATCACAAAGCTCACAATTTCATCAATGGCATATTTCAAAATCATCAACAAAATCAGAAATTGAGACTTGGGCTTGATAGAACACTAAGCAACGATCACAAAAATGTGGAAATTATCAAAAATGGAACAAAACTCCTACCTTAATCAAATAATTCAATGGCCGAACCCTAGAGCTCTTGTTCTTTCATTTCCTTTGTGTAATTTCAGCAGGATGAACATCAAATAAGCTTAATTTCATGTTTTGTTTTATTAAAAATAACTTTAATAACTAAATACCATTTTTGCCCTTAATAAATAAACATTTAAAACATTAGCATTAAGGCCATAAATGTCCACTCATGCTTTCAATGGTCTAATTGCATCATAAGGACCTTTGCTTTAATAAGACAAATCAATTAAGCACTTTAACAAACAACAGACATCTTTTACATTTTATGCGATTAGGTCCTTTTATCAAATTAAGCACACAAACGATCAAATTTTCATGCTCCTTATTCACAAATATTAAGCACAAAAAATAATATTAAAATATTTTTCTAACTCAAATTTGTTGTCCTGAAACCACTATTCCAACTAAGGTCTAAACCGGACTGTTACAATTCTCCCCCTTAGGGATTTTTGTCCCTGAAAATCTTACCTTTGAACAGATTCGGATATTGTTGTCGTATAGTATCTTTGGGCTCCCACATAGCCTCTTCAATACTGTGTCGATACCACATCACTTTTACTAAAAAAAATTCTTATTTCACAATTCTTTAACCTCACGAGCTAGGATACGGATCGGTTCTTCATCGTAGGTCATATCTGACTGAATCTCAATCTTAGACAAAGGAATTACATGCGAAGGATTGGATCTGTATCGTCGAAGCATCGATACATGAATTACATTGTGAATCTTTCCTACCTCAGATGGCAACAACAAACGATAAACAACTGGCCCGATACGTTCAATAATCTCATACGGCCCGATGAACCTCGGACTCAATTTGCATTTTCTACCAAATTGGAGTACTTTCTTCCACGGTGAGACTTTCAAAAACACTGTCTCCAATCTCAAATTCAATGTCTTTTCGTTTCAAATCTGCATATGATTTTTGACGATCAGAAGCTGTTTTTAGACTATCTCGGATCACTTTTACTTTCTATTCAGTTTCTTTTTTCAAATCCACCCCGCGAATCTTATTCTCACTAAGTTTAGTCCAATATAAAGGTGTAACACCCCAAACCCGGCCCAGACGTTATGGCCAGATTTGACGTGTCACATGGACTTACGACTTAGTATGCATTCGTTGGTTTAATTGATTGGGGTGGTCTTTGTAAAAATAGCGGTTGAATGAAAAGCTGGTTTATCAATCTTTAGGCTATCCATTTGTTGTGCTTGTTGAGTCTTGGAAAATGTTCATTAATTTTAAAAACCCACATAGCCTAACACTAGCAGTTTCGACATAGTATAAATATAATCAGAAAATAAAACCATAGAGGAAAAAAGAAATTTAAATAGCAGCCTTATTACAACTTAAAACCCAAAATTAAATCAAAATATAAAAATAATAAAAATAAACTAACTTAGAAAAACCAACTTTGTAGATGATGTGGCCACTCCGAATCCTTCACAGCTCCAAGCCCACTGTGGTTGGGGATTTCCTGCAGAGATGAAAATAAAGGGTGAGTTCGGTAAACTCAGTATGTAACATAACCCAACCATAGCCCAAAACAGATCAAACCTCAGAGTCAAACTTATCTAGGCCTTGGCCTAATACAAAAATCAGAATGAAACCCATAGGCCCATAGCAGATATAGAACAAATATATCATGAATGCAGAAATCCCAACCTAGAGCCATCCATAACACCCCCGTACTAGCCTGACACCATGTGGGGAGACTACTCGACCCACCCAACTGCTACACACTACAGAAATTGCAGCGAGGCTGCCAGATATTGTGACGAAGTCACCAGATACAGATATTGTGGCTAGGCCACCAGAACAGATATATATATATATGGCGAAGCCACCAGAGTGCAGCGAGGCTGCCAGATATTGTGACAAAGTCACCAGAACAGATATATGTGGCAAGGCCACCAGATTGCAGCGAGGCTGCCAGAATGCTTCCTCCATCAATATAAACCCATGTCCCATGCAATAGAAATAATATGTCATGGCATACGTATACAGAAATAGAACATCATGCTTTTTAGAAAAAAATAACCTTAGGTGTAAAATCGTAATTTTGAATGCATAAGGGTATGTCAGTAATTATTACCTATTGCTAAGGTTTCATGCTCATTCTAACGTTTACCAAGTAATCAGAAGTGCTTACCTCGTCTTTTTACCAAAGTAGGCCCGTTGGCCCATTGGCCCGTTTTCGGCCAATTAAACCCAAAAACACCGTTGTGCACGAAAATGCACACTCTGCACTCTAATAATCCAAATGCACCATATTCATTAACAACTGTCTCACGAGCGCTTGCACGCTCGCGAGTTCACAAAATACCAACGTTTCGGTATTTCGGCTTTTACCGATTTAGTCTAAAGGAGGGTGTCGTTTACACACCTGGTTGATGACGATTGATGACGATATCTCCCACGTGATAATCCTACAATCGATCACTAACAAATTAGACTTACGAATTAACGATAACTAACACAAATCCACGTCAACTAACCCAATCATCACACAAGTTAGTCATTTACGCACGAGGGGCAAAATAGTCATTTTACCCTCCAAGGGTAAATTGATAGTCCTACCCTATAGGGGTATTTTAGTAATTCTACAACTTATCCACTTGGGCCTACGGGCCCATTGGGACCACATGGCCCATTTCAGACCATCGCGACCCGAAATAGCCGTCCTACTGCTAGAGTAATGAGAAATACACACCTGTTAGGAGACTATAGTTAATCCGCGCTCCGAACACTCTTAGCTGACGCCCAACCCAAACGAGCACGTCACAAAGTGAAAGGGATCAGCCAAGAAGGGTATGCCTACTCTCCTCATGGTTTGCTCTATTTAAAGCTAGCTCTCCATCTACTCTTATGTTAGCTTCCCGATGTGAAATCCTTCCATCACCAGAGTTTAAAATCAGCACCAACTCTTACCGTCCCAACATAGCAAAATAATCAACCTTTGCGTGCCAACGGATTCAAACCAAAGTCCTCTCACATGCCAACTCACACCACCACCACTAGGCCATCAACTCATTTGTGTCATAAATCCAACACATTAAACTTTAAAGCGCACCTACTTGCTTCTAAATTTATTGAAAAGAAAAACCAAAATATATTGCAAGAGCCAAGACTTGAACCTTGGACTCCTTGCTTCCTCTATGGCGTCACTTCCTTGTCCCCTAAGTGGCACCTCCTTGCCACTACACCACACTCGTTTTTGTGTCATCTTTTACCCTTTTACTCTTAAAAGCCCAAACGCCAATTGCATCACCTATTCATAAAATTAAAATTCCGAAGACTACCATGGATTTAACTTAAGTTTGGGCCTTCCAAAAGCCTACTAACCTACTAAAATATATATTTTAACCAACCAGAACACACACAAATTTTAAAAATCACAGAAACACAGAAAACCCGAAAATTGGGGCGTTACAACTCTACTGTCCTTAAAGAAATTTCATCCTTAAAATTTTACCTGAATCAAATAGATGAGGAGATTGTTGATGCATCGCCACTTCTGGCTCCCAAGTAGCTTCCTCTCTGCTATGATTACGGCACAACACCTTTACTAGCAGAACTGATTTCCTCCTCAAAATCTTAACATCTCGATCCAAAATCTGCATAGGTTCTTCCTCAAAAGTCAAGTCTGTTTGGACCTCGATCTCTGCAACCGGCACAATATGAGTAGGGTCAGAACGATACCGCCTTAACATGGAGACATGAAAGACATCATGAATCGTATCCAACTCTGGAGGTAGCTCCAACTGATAAGCCACTGGACCCACTCGCTTAAGAATCCAATAAGGCCCAATGAACTGCGGACTTAACTTGCCTTTCCTCCCAAACCTTAATATTTTCTTCCATGGTGAAACCTTGAAGAAGACCATATCACCCACAGAGTACTCAATTTCCTTGCGCTTCAAATCTGCATATGACTTCTATCTATCAGATGCTTCCTTCAACCGATCTCTAATCAACTTGACCTTATCCTCAGTATCTGCCACCAACTCAGGTCCAAGAACCTGTCGTTCACCCAACTCGGTCCAACAACTAGGTGTACGACATCTTCGCCCATACAGTGGCTCATAAGGAGCCATTCGAATACTTGCCTAATAACTGTTGTTGTATGCAAACTCTACCAACGGTAAGTAATCCTCCCAACTACCTCAAAAGTCGATAATGCATCCCCTCAACATGTCTTCCAGAATCTGAATAACCCTTTCCGACTGACCATCAGTCTGAGGATGAAAGGCTGTACTAAAGTTCAACCGCGTACCCAACGCCTCATGCAACTTTTTCCAAAACTGATATCTGAATCTAGGATCTCGATCAGAAATAATTGACACTGGCACTCCGTGAAGTCGCACTATTTCTGCCACATACAATTTGGCTAACTTCTGAAGTGAATAATCAGTGCGGACAGGTATGAAATGAGCAGATTTGGTCAACCTATCCACAATTACCCAAATTGAGTCCTTCTTTGACGGTGTCAAGGGTAACCCACTCACAAAATCTATGGTTACCCTCTCCCACTTCCAAAGTGGTACTTTCACTGGCTGCAAAAGTCCGGAAGGTAATTGATGTTCAGCTTTCACTTGCTGACAAGTCAGACATTTTCCCACAACTTCCGTTACCTCTCGCTTCAATCCAAGCCACCAATACAACTCCTTTAAGTCGTGATACATTTTACTCCCTTTAGGATGCATAGCACACAGACCTCCATGAGCTTCTTTCAGAATTGCTTGCCTCAAGTCAGAGTCCTTTGGAATACAAACTCTACCTCGGTAACACAGAACTCCCTCACTGTTCAGTTCGAACTCAAAAGTATCCCCATTCTTAACCTGCCAGAATCGAGAAACCAGGGACTCGTCCCTCGACTATTTTTCCTTAATCTCATCCACCCAGGTCAACCTAACTTGCAGTTCTGCTAACAGACTGCCGTCGTCATATGACTCAAACGAGCAAACATGGCTTTCAGATCAGATACAGTTCTACTACTTAGGGCATCAGCCACCACATTAGCTTTGCCTGGGTGATACTCAATCTTTTAGTCATAATCCTTAAGCAACTCTATCCATCTCTGCTGCCTAAGGTTCAGCTCCTTCTAAGTCAGTAAGTACTTAAGACTCTTATGATCTGTGTATATAATACACCTTTCTTCATACAGGTAATGTCTCCAAATCTTAAACGCAAAGATTATCGCTGCCAACTCCAGATCATGAGTAGGATAGTTAACTTCATGTGGTTTAAGTTGTCGCGATGCATAAGCAACCACTTTACCCTCTTGCATCAGCACACAGCCCAATCCTACATGAGATGCATCACTGCATAAGGTAAAGTCTTTTCCAGACTCTGGCTGAATCAGTACAGGTGCCTCGGTCAGAACTTTCTTCAGCTTCTCAAAAGATTCCTATTGTTTCTCAGTCCAAACAAATGAAACTCCCTTCCTTATAAGCTTTGTCAAAGGCGCTGCCATCACCGAAAATCCTTCCACAAACCTTCTATAGTACCCAGCTAAACCCAAAAAACTTCAAATTTTCGACACTGACCTCGGTGGCTTCCATTCTAGAATCGCTTCAATCTTTCGAGGGTCTACCTTGATCCCTTCAATAGAGACAACATGCCCCAAGAAAGTTACCTCTCTCAACCAGAACTCACGCTTACTTAATTTAGCAAAAAGTTCTTTCTCCCTCAGCACTTGCAGCACAATACGAAGATGCTCATCATGCTTCTCCTCAGTTTCAGAATAAACCAGAATATCGTCGATAAAGACGACCACGAATCGATCCAAGTATGGCTGGAACACTCGATTCATCAGATCCATAAATGCCGCAAGTGCATTCGTCAACCCAAATAGCATAACCAAGAACTCATAGTGACCATACCGAGTTCTGAATACTGTCTTGTGAATATCCACCTCCTTAACCCTCAACTGATGATACCCACATCGAAGGTCAATCTTGGAAAATACTAAAGCTCCTCTAAGTTGGTCGAATAAATCATCGATTCTCGGTAGTGGGTATTTGTTCTTAATCGTCAGTCTGTTCAACTGCCGATAATCGATACACATCTGCATTGACACATCTTTCTTCTTTAC
Source organism: Gossypium hirsutum (assembly GCF_007990345.1). Lineage (NCBI taxonomy): Eukaryota > Viridiplantae > Streptophyta > Magnoliopsida > Malvales > Malvaceae > Gossypium > Gossypium hirsutum. Next base: position 26,856,483 of record NC_053435.1, on the reverse strand, counting down.
GAACAACACTGGTGCTCCCCACGGAGACACACTTGGTCTAATGAAGCCTCTACCCAATAACTCTTGAATTTGGGCTTTCAGCTCCACCAACTCCTTCGGTGCCATCCTATAAGGTGCAATGGACACCAGTGCCGTTCCAGGCAACAAGTCGATTCCAAACTCAACCTCTCGGTTTGCGGGCAAACCCGGAAGCTCATCTGGAAAAACATCTTGAAAATCCTTGACGGTTCTAACTTGATCCACTGTTAGATCCTCAGTTTTCGATTGGCTTACAAATGCCAAATAAGCCTCACATCCCTTTCGAATCCACTTCTCGGCTCTTAATGCTGACACCACATTAGACAGATAATCCTTACGCTCGTCTATCACCAAAACCTCCTCATCCTTTGTGGTCTTTAACATTATTCGCTTAGCAGCACAATCCAGAATAGCCCTATGCTTAACAAGCCAATCCATTCCCAAAATGAGATCGAATTCTCCGAAAGGTAGCTCCATCAGATCTCTAGAGAAAAATTTTCCTTGAGTTTCTATAGGCACATCTCTATACAGTTTATCTACCCTAACCGAGTGACCCAAAGGACTTAGTACAGATACCCCACTCACGGTCTCCTCAGAGCGCACACCCAGTGGCCCAAGTCTAGCACATGCAATATATGAATGGGTAGATCCAACATCTATAAACGAGTGTATGGCATACTGGAAATTAGAAACATACCGGTTATGACGTCAGGTGTATCACCCTCCTCTCGGTGACGAGCTGCATACACCAATGCCGGCTGACGAACCTCAGCAAATCCAGCACCTCTGCTCGGCGCTCCTCTTCCTCGACCGTTTCCATTACCACCTCTGCCTTGCCCACATCCTCTCGGAGACTGTGGTTCACCCCTCACTGGTTGAGCGACCCTCTACTCTGAAACTTGAACCTGATCTGGTTCTTGGGGACAATCCTTAACCCTATGCTCCATAGATCCGTATCGAAAACAAGCACCAGAACGTTTCCGACACTCAGCCATATGCATCTTCCCACAATTCCTACAACCCTACAGTCTAACAGCACTCATCGATATTGCTCGAACTGGCTCCATTACCCTTAATCTCTTAACATTCCTGTTCATACCACCTGAAAGTCCTAAATCTCTCCTAAAACAGTTTCGATCTTTTTGACGATTCTGTCTTTCTGTATGCTTCACTTCCTCAGCTATCTTAGCTTTCTCCACTAAAGCAGCGAAGTTACGCTCCCTCTGGGAGCAATCAGCACCCTAAGTTCATCTCTCAAACCATCCTCGAAGCGTACGCTACGCTCATACTCTGTAGCGACAATCCCAGAAGCATACCGCCTCAGTCTTAGAAACTCAGACTCATACTCAGCCACTGACTTACTCCCTTGGACCAGGTTTAGAAATTCTTTTCGGCGAGCGTCCACGTGACTAGCCCCAACATACTTTCCTTTGAAGGATGTCTTAAACAGCTCCCAAGTCACACTGTCAGCAGGAGTTCCATCTCTCACCGTGAGCCACCACTAATAAGCCTCATCTCTGAGTAACGATATGGCTCTATTCAGCTTCTGATCCACAGAGCAGTCCAGATCATCCATAATCCGCTCTGTGGCTTCTAACCAATACTCAGCCACATTCGGAGCTACACCAGATACGCCCCTAAATATCTCTGCTCCATTGGCCCAGAGCTGCTCAGAAATAGACCCCCGAATTTTGTTTCCCGTACTTGCCCCAGCAACCCTTTCCAAAACTCAGAGCATTGCCTAGGATAGAGCATCGTCCCCGACACCTCCATCATGAGACTCTACTTCCGTTGCCGGTGGTATTGATGCATCTGCTGCCGGCACATGTCCTAAAGAAGAAGATTTAGCCTGAGCATTACCTCGGCCACGTCCACGGCCTCTTCCACGAGCTGCTCGTGTACTCATTTCATATTATCTGATTAAGAATTTTATGAATCAGTTTAATATTTCAGTGTTTATTACAGATGTCTTATGAATAATAGTAATTTAGAGTTTGAGTTTGTTTCCTTTAGCGGTAGCCTAGCTACATTCTCAGTCTACTTATCAGAGTTTCTATAGTTCTAGTGTTACCCTAACTAAAGTACCATGATAAGGTTTTGTACAAGCAGATAACAGACATTTTAGAAACAATCAGAAAGGCTCAGAAAACTTACAAACTTGGGCCGAAGACTCGGTGTGCCACCTTCTAAAAAAAACCTAATTTTAGAAAACTGATTTTAATCTTTAAAATCATCTATTTGTAAAGAGAAAATATTGGAAACATTCTCAAAAACAATTTATAATCAAGTTCCAAAAAAAATAATTTTCGAAAACCTTTATTCAGTGTTTCTTTACAAACTCTCGTTTTTAGACTGTTCCACAGCCGAGTTGTTGCAACTTGGCTCTGATACCACTAAATGTAACACCCCAAACCTAGCCCAGACGTTATGGCTAGATCTGATGTGTCGCATGGACTTACGACTTAGTATGCATTCATTGGTTTAAGTGATTGGGGTGGTCTTTGTAAAAACAGCGGTTGAATGAAAAGCCAGTTTATCAATCTTTAGGCTATCCATTTGTTGTGCTTGTTGAGTCTTGGAAAACGTTCATTAATTTTGAAAACCCGCGTAGCCTAACACTAGCAGTTTTGACATAGTATAAATATAATCAGAAAATAAAACCATAACGAAAAAAAGAAATTTAAATAGCCGCCTTACAACTTAAAACCCAAAATTAAATTAGAATATAAAAATAATAAAAATAAACTAACTTAGAAAAACCAACTTTACAGATGATGTGGTCACTCTGAATCCCTCACAGCTCCAAGCCCACTATGGTTGGGGATTTCCTGCAGAGATAAAAATAAAGGGTGAGTTCGGTAAAATCAGTGTGTAACATAACACAACCATAGCCCAAAATAGATCAAACCTCAGAGTCAGACTTAACTGGCCTTGGCCCAATACAGAAATCAGAATGAAACCTATAGGCCCATAGTAGATACAGAACAAATATATCATGAATGTAGAAATCCCAACCCAGAACCATCCATAACACCCCTGTACCAGCCTTACACCATGTGGGGAGACTACTTGACCCACCCAACCGCTACACACCACAAAAATTGCAGCGAGGCTGCCAGATATTGTGACAGAGTCACTAGATACAGATATTGTAGCTAGGCCACCAGAACAGATATATATATATGGAGAAGCCACCAGATTGCAGCGAGGCTGCTAGATATTGTGACGAAGTCACCAGAACAGATATATGTGGCGAGGCCACCAGATTGTAGCGAGGCTGCCAGAATGCTTCCTCCATCAATATAAACCGATGCCCCATGCAACAGAAATAATATGTCATGGCATACGTATACAGAAACAGAACATCATGCTTTTCAGAAAAAAATAACCCTAGGGGTAAAATTGTAATTTTACATGCATAAGGGTATTTCAGTAATTATTATCTATTGCTAAGGTTTCATGCTCATTCTAACGTTTACCAAGTAATCAGAAGTCCTTACCTCGTCTTTTTACCAAAGTGGGCCCGTTGGCCTATTAAACCCAAAAATACCGTTGTGCACGAAAATGCACACTCTGCACTCTAATCATCCAAATGCACCATATTCATTAACAACTGTCTCACTAGTGCTCGCACGCTCGCGAGTTCAGAAAATACCAACGATTCAGTATTTCGGCTTTTACCGATTCAGTCTAAGGGAGGGTGTCGTTTACACACCTGGTTGATGACGATTGATGACGGTATCTGCCACGTGATAATCCTACAATCGATCACTAGCACATTAGACTTACGAATTAATGATAACTAACATAAATCCACGTCAACTAACCCAATCATCACACAAGTTAGTCATTTACACACGAGGGGCAAAATTGTCATTTTACCCTCTAGGGGTAAATCGGTAGTCCTACCCTATAGGGGTATTTTAGTAATTCTACAACTTATCCACTTCGGCCTACGGACCCATTGGGACCACATGGCCCATTTTTGCCCTTTGCTGCCCGAAATAGCCGTCCTATTGCTAGAGTAATGAGAAATACACACCTGTTAGGATACTGCAGTTAATCCGGGCTCCAAACACTCTTAGCTGACACCCAACCCAAATGAGCACATCACAAAGCGAAAGGGATCAGCCAAGAAGGGTATGCCTACTCTCCTTATGGTTTGCTCTATTTAAAGCCACACCATCTACTCTTATGTTAGCTTCCCGATATAGGATCCCTCCATCACCAGAGTTTAAAACCAACACCAACTCTTTCCGTCCCAACATAGCAAAATAATCAACCTTTGCGTGCCAAGGGATTCAAGCCAAAGTCCTCTCACATGCCAACTCACGCCACCACCACTAGGCCATCAACTCATTTGTGTCATAAACCCTACACATTTAACTTTAAAGCGCACCTACTTGCTTCCAGATTTATTGAAAAGAAAAACCAAAATATATTGCAAGAGCCAAGAGTTGAACCTTGGACCCCTTGCTTCCTCTATGGTGTCACTTCCTTGTCCCCTAAGTGGCGTCACCATGCCACTACACCACACTCCTTTTTGTGTCATCTTTTACCCCTTTACTCTTAAAAGCCCAAACGCCAATTACATCACCTGTCCATAAAATTAAAATTCCGAAGACTACCACGGATTTAACTTAAGTTTGGGCCTTCCAAAGGCCCATTAACCTACTAAAATATATATATTAACCAACCAGAACACACACAAATTTTAAAAATCACAGAAACATAGAAAACCCAAAAATTGGGGCGTTACAAAAGGTGTATGGCATTTGCAACCATATAAGGCTTCGTATGGTGCCATTTTAATGCTCGATTGAAAACTATTATTGTATGCGAATTAAATCAATAGCAAATACTGTTCCCATGTACCTTCGAACTCAAGAATGCAACATCTCAACATATCCTCGAGAATCTAAATAATCCACTCGGACTGACCATCTGTTTGTGGGTGAAAAGCTTTACTGAAATACAATTTTGTACCTAAAGCCTCTTACAGTTTCTTCCAAAACCGTAAAGTGAATCTCGGATCTCTATCTAACACAATAGACAATAGCACACCATGCAATCTCACAATATCAAAAACGTATAATTCAGCTAACTTATCAAGTGAGTAATTAGATCGTACCGGAATAAAATGGGCTGATTTCGTCAATCGATCAGCTACAACCCAAATTGCATCTTTTTTTCTCGGAGATAAGGAAAACCCAAAACAAAGTCCACACTCTATCCCATTTCCATTCCAGAATCATAATCGGCTGTAACAAACCAGAGGGCACTTGATGTTCAGCTTGAACTAGCTGACAGACTAAGCATTTCGCAACAAATTCAGAAATATCACGCTTCATACCAGCCGCCAATAAAGCTGTTTCAGATCATTATACATTTTCGTACTACATGGATGAACAGATAAACAGCTATTGTGAGCTTCATTCAAGATCATCTGAATCAATTCTAGATTTCTGAGAACACAAATTTGATATTGGAATCTCAGACAATTATCTTTATCAACTCTAAATTTTGAATCAGAATTTAGATCACACTGAGCTCGTTTTGTTATAATCTCATTATCAACTTTTTGAGCATCAATAATATGTTGTAAGAACAACGGTCTCGCTTTCAATTCAGGTAAAATTAAACCATCATTGGACAAAACTAAATGAGTAATCATGGCATGTAATGCAAACAATGATTTTCGACATAAAGCATCAGCAACAACGTTTGCTTTTCCCGGATGATAGTCAATCACAAGCTCATAGTCTTTTAGCAGTTCTAACCACCTTTTTTGTCGCATATTCAGATCTTTCTGAGTCATCAGATATTTCAAACTCTTATGATCAGAATATACGTGACATTTTTCACCAAAAAAATAGTGGCACGAAATCTTTAAAGCAAATACAATCGCAGCTAACTCATGGTCGTGCGACAGATAGTTTTTTTCATGTGGCTTTAACTATCTCAAAGCATAACCAATGAATTTTCCTTCCTGCATCAAAACACATCCCAGACCGCTCAACGAAGCATCACTATAGATCACAAATTCTTTACCCGATTCGGGTTGTACTAACACTAGAGCTTCAGTCGATAGGGCTTTCAATTGATCAAAGCTTTGCTGACACTTTTCGGACCATTCAAACTGCACATATATTTGAAATAATTTTGTTAACGGAGTTAGAATCATAGAAAAGCCTTTTACAAACCATCTATAATAACCGGCAAATCCCAAAAAACTGCAGACTTCGGAGACATTTCTCGGAGGCTTCCAATCCAAAATAGTTGAAAATTTGCTCAAATCAACTTGGATACCTGATGCTGACACAATATGGCCCTGAAAACAAACTTCACGCAACTAGAACTCACATTTGCTAAACTTCACATACAGTTGCTTATCCCGTAAAGTCTGTAGCACTATTCTCAAATGCTCGGCATACTCAGATTCATCACATGAATAAATCAATATGTCATCAATGAATACGACAACAAATCGATCTAAATACGGTCTAAAAATTCTATTCATCAAATCCATAAAGCAGGTGCATTAGTTAATCCGAAAGGCATAACTAAGAACTCGTAGTGGTCATACCTCGTTCAAAATGTGGTTTTTGGAATGTCTAAGTCTTTTACTCGCAATTGATAATAACCATATCTCAAATCTATCTTTGAAAACACGATAGCTCCTTTCAACTAATCAAACAAATCATCAATTCTAGGCAGAGGGTATTTATTTTTGATAGTCACTTTGTTCAATTGATGATAATCAATACACATTCTCATCATGTCGTCTTTCTTTTTCACAAACAGAACTAGAGCACCCTAAGATGAGAAACTCGATCTAGCAAACCCTCTATCGGTTAATTCTTGCAACTGAGACTTTAACTCTTTTAACTCGGTCGGAGCCATTCTATATGAAGCTATCAAAATCGGAGTAGTTCCCGGTACTAACTCAATGCCAAATTGAACTTCTCAGATTAGAGGTAATCCCAGAAGTTCTTTAGGAAACACATCAGGGAATTCACAGGCAACAGGCACTGATTCAACTTTCTTTTATGTTACTTTCGAATCAATCACATAAGAAAAATAAGCTTCACCACCTTTTCTCACAATACTTAGAGCTTTCATCAAAGATATCACAGCAAGCAATCCGTTCGAATCGCTAGATTAAATTCGAACTATTTCATCATTCTTGCATCTCAAATCAATAGTTTTTCGTTGGCAATTCACAATAGCATCATGCAGAGTCAACCAATCCATACCTAGAATTATATCAAACTCATCAAAAAGTAATAACATTATATCGGTCGAAAAACAAATGTCTCGAAATATTAATGGACAATTCTTGTAGACTTTGCCAACTAAAATGCTTTTACCTAAGGGGCTCGGTACTCTAATCACAAATTCAGTAGACTCTACAGGCAAAGTCTTACTGGATACTAAATTCATGCATATAAAAGAATGCATCAATCCTGGATCTATCAAAGCAATCATAGAAATATCTTAAAGAGTAAAACTAGCCGTAATCATATCTGGAGACGAAGCTTCCTCACGAGCTCGAATGGCGTAGGCTCTGGCAAGTGCACGAGCCTCAGATCGAACATCGATGTCTTTAGTCCCTCTATGACTACCACTCACATTTCTCGTATTTCTAGGAGGTCTACCTCGAGCTGAAGTGTTATTAGGTTTCAGATTTTGTACAATTTCTTGCTCGATAGACTCGGGGCAATCACGGATAAAATGGTCTAATGATCCACATTTGTAACAAGCCCAATCATACAGTCTACAATTGTCAGGATGTCTTTTACCATAGTGTCCACACTCGGGTCAATCAGATCAAACATTTCCAACTCTGGCCATAGATGTAGCTAGAGCTCTGAAGCTCGAATGTGATCTTGCACGATCTCTACTCGGATGCCCCACATTAGCCTTTGAAAAGCTATAATCATCTCAAAACTTCTTTGATACAGATTGGAATGGCTTGCTCGATGATCTCTTTCGCACTTCTCTAGCTTCTGAATCAGCTTTTCTTTTCTCTTTCCCAAGCTCTTCAGCTTTACATGCTCATTCAACAAGCACTACAAATTCTTTGATCTCAAGAATTCCTACTAACAAACATATATCTTCATTCAGACCATCTTCAAATCTTTTGCACATTATTACCTCAGTAGATACACACTCTCGTGCATATTGACTCGGTCTTACAAATTCTCACCCGTATTTTGTAACAGACATATGGCCTTGCTTAAGCTCAAGTAACTCTTTACGTTTCTGATCAATGAATCTTTGACTGATGTATTTCTTTCGGAATTCAGCTTGGAAGAAATCCCAAGTGACTTGTTCCCTTGGAACCACAGATATTAAAGTCTTCCACCAATGATAGGCTGTATCTCTCAGAAGCGGAACGACACACTTTAGGCATTCATCAGGAGTCAATGACAATTCATGAAATACTCTTATCGTATTCTCTAACTAGAAGTTAGCTCTCTTAGCATCATCACTAGTGGTAGCTCAGAACTCTTCGACCCCATATTTTCTAATTTTATTGACTGAAGGCTTATTCAACTGATTCGGATTAACTTGTGTCATAACAGGAACTTGTAGAGGATTGACTAAGTTTGGGGGTTGTTGAATAGCCAGATTAGTTTGAATATATTGGGTGAGCCAATCGTTCATCATCTGATAGAAGACTTTTCTAACCTCTCCATCATAGCTACTCATAGCTGGTCTAGAATCAGATGGAGCTATCCCTTGCGCGGGAGCAGGCGCATTACTTTCGACATTGTCAGCTACAGCTCATTCGGGATCCATTTGCTATATAAAAACACATTTTCATTGTCAGGATTCATCAAGTATCACATTTTATAAATATGGCATGTATATCTAGACTCACATACGCTATATTAGTCCTAGAATCGACTAAATCGTAGCTCTAATACCAACAAAATGTAACACCCCTAACCTGTATCCGTCGTCAAACTAGGGTTGAAGGCGTTACCAGAAAAATCAGAATATTTTATGAACAATTCATATACTTTATCCACAATCATAATCAACCATTATCATGGAGTCCCTTATATAGGTCATCGAGACCTTAAACATGCATTAGAAAGGGGTTGGGACTAAATCGAGTTCATACAAAATTTTTTGAAACTTAAACAATTTTTCAATGTTGTACAGGTCACAGGCCCGTGTGAACAGGCTGTGTGCCACACATGGCTTTAGACACGCCCGTGTGTCTAAGATGTGTCAAAACAAGGCATACATACTAACTTGTCCACGCGGCCACAAGACACGCCCGCGTGCCAAGCCGTGTGAAAATTAGGGAGGCTACTGACTTGAGTCACACGGCCAATCACACGCCCGTGTGTCTAGCCCGTGCTCAAAACTAACTTGGCCATATGGCCTAACATACGCACGTCTGTGCGACTATGTTTTCTGCCCAGGCACATTTCGAAATGGCTATTGAGCAAAATGGTTGAGACACACGCCTGTGTCCTTGCCCATGTGGGAAAAAATAGGCCGTTTACAAGACCAATTTTCCACCTATTAAGGGTCCTCCCTACAATCATCAAATAGGTAACAATTTCTTACCAAATGTTCAACCATTTCACAACCAATACATACACCAATCATGCCATAACATTATCAACCAATTTCATGCTTAATAGCCAAGCCAAAATGTACCAAAACATAAGACAAAATCATATCTAAACATTTGTTTCATAACCTCATTTCAAATCATTCATTTACCAAAATCTTACCAATTCGTCAAATAAACACATACCAAAACTTACCAAATTGACCAATTCACTCGGCCATTCAAGAACACTACACATAGGCATAATTTGCATCACATATCATATACCAAAATCAAACCATAAGTTCAACCATAATTAAGCCATATCACATGGCTAAATATACACTTCACAAAACATATTCAACTACCTCTAGCCTCGGCAACTCCAATATTTAAACTTTCAAAATGTACCAAAATAGAGTTTGATAGTGTGGTAATGATCGTCGACAATCCCTAAGCTCCCGATAGCTACAATATCTATAAAACAATGCAAATACACATAAAGTAAGCTTTCAAAAGCTTAGTAAGCCATATACAAATAAACTTAACATTCAAAACATGAAAACATCATCAAATTACATATACTCCATGGCCAAATACTATCTCAAACCACATAGTTCATATACATTTAACATATTTCCAATTCATTTACACATATAGCATATTTTCTCATACTTATAACACATATATAATCACTTATACATATATACTTACCTTTTATTCTCAAACATAGTATACAATTCGAACGTACCTGAATCAAATACACATCTCATATAATCATTCATTTCTCAAAATGCTCGTTGAACCTTTCAGAATCATAAGGATATACGGATAGCTCGGAAAGCTCGTATGATGCCAACGTCCCAGATGTGGTCTTACATGTAAAGAAATATCGATGCCACTGTCCTAAACAAGGTCTTACATGAAAATCAAATACGATGCCGATGTCCTAGACATGTTCTTACACATAAATCATAAGTCGATGCCAATGTTCCAGACGTGGTCTTACATGAAAGCACATATTGGATCCTATGTCATGACATATGTATCCTAACTATTCCTATGGTTCATACGGGGCTTTTTAGACGTCGAAACTTTGTCGATACTTTCTCGGATATCTCATATTTTCTCAACTCATATAGTCATTCATCATAATCCAATAACATATAATGGATAGTAATTCCATTCAAAACACATTTATTTGTATATTGACTTACCTTGTACGGATTCGGATAGACGGAATCGGCTACTCGACAACTTTCGACTTTATTTGATCTAATTCCGTTTTCTTTGGTTCTTGATCTATCTAACTTCAAATTTAACCTTTTATTCACAAAATCATTCAAATCAACCGAAAAACACAGATTTAGGGCAATTTACTAATTAGCCCTCACATTTACCCATTCTTACACTTTAGTCCCTAATCACAAAAATCATAAAATATATAAAATTTCCAAATACTCATGTTAGGCTGAATTCTCATAGTATTGATATAAGCCCATATGTTTCATTTAAATCACATTTTTGTCCCTCAAAATCTCATTTTTACAATTTAGTCCAAATTACTCAAATTTATCAAAAATTCAAAGGTAAAATATATCAACCCAACACATATCTTTTATTTTCCAACAACTAGCATCACAAATCTCACAATTTCATTAATGGCATATTTCAAAATCATAAAAAAAATTAGAAATTGAGACTTGGGCTTGATAGAACACCAAGCAACGATCATAAAAATGTAGAAATTATCAAAAATGGAACAAAACTCACACCTTAATCAAAGAAATCAATGGCCAAACCCTAGAGCTCTTGTTCTTTCTTTTTCTTTGTGTAATTTCAGCAAGATGAACACCAAATAAGCTTAATTTCATGTTTTCTTTTATTAATAATAACTTTAATAACTAAATACCAATTTTCCCTTAATAAATAAACATTTAAAACATTAGAATTAAGACCATAAATGTCCACTCATGCTTTTAATGGTCTAACTACATCATAAGGACCTCTTCTTTAATAAGACAAAGCAATTAAGCACTTTAACAAACAACATGAAACTTTTACATTTTACGCGATTAGATCCCTTTATCAAACTAAGCACACAAACGATCAAATTTTCGTACGAAATTTTCACACATACTAATTCACTTATATTAAGCATAGAAAATAATTTTTATAACTCAGATTTGTGGTCCCAAAACCACTATTTTGACTAGGGTCTAAACCAGACTGTTACACGACCTAGTACACTGGCGTTTACCATGGCCATGTGCCCCTAAAGAGTTGCTGACGCTAGACCCAGAATGTCAAGGTTTTTGTACATGAGCTGAGACACGGGAGTGTCATGGCCGTGTGGGGGACACGGGCATGTACCAAGCTGTGTAAAAACCCCTGTAGGTTCGAATCGCAAAACAAATTCAGACAGGCTAGGGACACAGGCGTGTCCCGATATGTTCAGGCCTTCAACATGGCCATTTTAAGAAGACACATGGGTGTGCCACCCTTCCACATGGGCGTGTGCCTCTGTCTACTTTGAAATTTTACAAAGTTTTCTAAAATGTTTCGTTTATTCCTGAACTATTTCCAAAGCGTGTTTTGGACCTCGTAGGTCCATATTAGGGTTATTAAGAGGAAGTTTAAAAGTTTTAAAAATCAAGTAAAATTTTATGGCCCGAAAATATTTGTATGTATGTGTTTAAGTCCAGTAACACCTCGTATCCTGTTTCGACATTGAACTCGGGTAAAGGGTGTTACATTTAGTGGTATCAGAGCTACGATTTAGTCGATTCTCAAACTAACGTAGTGAATGTATAAGTCTAGCTATACATGCATAAATACATTGTGATAGTGTGACGATTCTTGACCTTTAAATTTTGTTTTCATATAATAAATGGATCCCAATGGTGCAGTGGTAGACGATGTAGAGAGTAATACGCTGGCTCTTGATGAAGGGACCGCGCCAATCGACTGTGAGCCTATGAAATTTAGTCAGGGCGGAGGGGCTGCAGAAGCCTACTTCCACATGATGAACACATGGTACTCGGAGTTTGTTCGTGCAAACCTGAACACTCCACCTTCTTCACCCCTCCAATCCTCCAACTACCCCCATAGCTCCCCAAGCCGTAGAGATGATTAGAAGGGAGAAACCTCCAGTTGATAGAATTCTGGTTAGAAAACACCATTAGGGTATTCGATGAATCGTCTTGCACACTTGGGGAGTGCATAAAGTGTGTTGTGTCACTTCTACGAGAATTGGCCTACCAGTGGTGGAACACCCTTGTGTCGGTTGGACCAAGGGAAAGGATTACATAGGATTTTTTCTAAGAGGAATTTCAAAAGAAGTATATTAGTCAGAGGTTTATAGATCAGAAGAGGAAGGAGTTTCCAGAATTAAAGCAAGGCCGAATGACAGTGAAAGAGTGTGAGCCTGAGTTCGTGATGGTCAGCAAATACGCTAGGGAGTGCGTATCTACCGAAGCTATCCTGTGCAAGAGATTTAAAGAAAGATTGAATGAAGACATCTAATTTTTAGCTGGCATCTTTGAGTTAAGGGAGTTTGTGATGCTCGTTGAGAGAGCTTGCAAGGCAGAAGAATTAGCCAAAATGAAGAGAAAGGTTGATATGGAGTCTTGTGACTTAAAGAAAAGACAAATAGGGAAATCACATCAGACCTCATCAAAGAGATCGAGAGAGTTTCCTACTCGATCGAATGCTTCAGTAGGAATCTCGAGTAGAAATAAGAATAAGCAGTACACAGCTTCTAACGCTCAAATAACTTCAATCACGAGTGTTGGTAGTGCTCGGCCAAATAGGCCGGAGTGTTCGTAGTGTGGTAGGCGTCATTTCAGTGAGTGTCGAGCAAATGATAGAGGTTGTTTCAAGTGTAGTTCACTAGATCATTTCATCCGAAATTGTCCTGAAATGGATGAGAAAGACAAAAAGCAAGATATAAGAGCGAGTAATGCTCCTTCGAGGGGTAGACCAGAGAAGAGCCCAAGAAGTGGGGCTAGAAATCAAGGTGTGCCTAGAGATTTCGCTGTAAGTTCTGAGCACTGAGTGCCTGCAAGGACGTATGCCATTCGCGCTCGCGAAGAGGCATCACAACTAGATGTGATTACAGGTACTTTTTATCTTCATGAGATTTCTGTTGTTGCTTTGATTGATCTAGGGTCTACCCATTTGTATGCTTGTGTGAAACTGGTGTCTAGTATGAATATGCCTGTCGAGTCTACAAAATTTTTGGTAAAGGTGTCAAACCCATTAGGCAATCATGTATTAGTTGACCAAGTATGTAGAAATTGTCCCTTGACAATTAGAGGTCATTGTTTTCCAGCTAACCTCATGTCATTGCCGTTTGATGAATTTGACTTTATCCTTGGCATAGATTGGTTGTCTACCCATGATGTTATAGTAAATTGTGGGAAGAAATTCATTGAACTAAAATGTGAAAATGGGGATATTCTTCGGGTTGTATCAGGTGAACCGGATAGCTTACCTGTAGTGATTTCTTTTATGACGGCTGAGAAATATATCAAAAAAGGGTATGAGTCTTATCTCGCATTTGTGTTGAATACCCAAGTGTCGGAAGTCAAGATTGAGTCAGTGCCAGTGGTGAGTAAGTTTCCAGATGTGTTTTCGGAAGAGTTGCCCGGACTGCCTCCAACTAGGGAAGTCGAGTTTGTATCGAGTTAGTCCTTGGTACTGCGCCCATATCGATTGCCCCGTATAGGATGACACCGTTGGAGCTAAAAGAGTTAAAGGCTCAGCTACAAGAGTTAACGGATAAGGGTTTTGTGAGACCGAGCTATTCTCCGTGGGGTGTTCCGGTACTTTTTGTGAAAAAGAAAGACGGGTCGATGAGGTTATGTGTAACAGTCTGATTTAGACCCTAATTGAAACGGTGGTTTCGGGACCATGAATCCGAGTCAAAAAAATATTTAAACATTATTTTTTGTTTTTATTATATGTGAATTTGCATGTGTGCTTAATTAAATAAAAAGGGTTTAATCGCATAAATGAAAACTTGATAGTTTAATGTATAAGGGTTGAATTGTTATTGTCTTTTAAAATGGAAGTACTTATGTTATAATTATGCCATTGGCTATATGAGTGGATGGTTGTGGGCATGATTTATATGGTTTTATAATTAAAATTTTAAGGTTAAAATTGTAAAATAATAAAAGACATATATGATATATTATTACATAAAAAAAAGAAGAAAGCCATGCATTTTAGCTCATATTGTGACTGAAACTAAAAACAAAGAAAAAGAACTAAAGCTTATTCGGTCATTGTTGGTTCAATTTTAAGGTATCATTGCTTCGAATATTACCCGAGCCATGCTCAAAATTTTTATTTCGATGAATATTTTGTGTTATGCCATTGATGAATATTTGTGTTTTGTGATGTTTGATGATAAAATATCAAAAATATGTTTTAGATTAACATGTTTTGTATTGGAGTTTTTGATGATTTTGAGTTATTAGGACTAAATTGCAAAAATAATAAATTGAGGGATTAAAATGTGAAATAGATGAAATATATGGACTAGTATGTTTATATGGAAAATTCAGCCCAACTATATTGTTGTGAGATTTTGTGTATTTTGTGTTTTATATAATTAGGACTAATTTGTAAAAAGTATGAAATATCAGGGGTAAAATGGTAATTTTCCCATTTATGTGTTGTTGGATTAAATTGAATGAAATTGTGTTTAAATGAGTTTTATTTGAAATTATATAGATCAAGAACAAAGAAAATTGAACTTGGATCGGGGAAAAACAAAAATAGTCGAATAGCCGATTTGTAATGTCCGTCGATATCCGAGGTAAGTCTTTAAGAAATTAAACATGGTTTATTTTGAACATAGAATGTTTTACTGTGATGATTCAAATTTTATAATCTATTAGTATAATAGTCGAATGTGATGTATCATTGTATTGTGGTTGAGTTTCATTCGACTGATTTAAAACCTTTGAAAGTGTGTATGTGTTACATGGAATATTATATGATTCGATATATGAAAAGTTGTGGAATGATTCTATGTTTGTGATATTCGGGCTTTGACCCTAGCAAGCCTTGTGCTAGTGACTTTGATCGGGCTTTGTGCCTAGCAGGCTTAATGCCTGTGAATAAGTATCAGACCTTGGGTCTAGCAGGCCTTGTGCCGGTGTGTGATTCAGGCTTATGCCTAGCAGGTTTTATACTGGTGATTTGTTTACAAGTCTGTGATTATAAGAGTTCAAATTATTGTGGATATTGAGCAAGTGAATTGAGATAAATTACCTTGTTTATGTTCGGCTACATAGGTAAGTACATGTAAGCTTATATTGAACTTGTATATTCGGCTGCATGTGAGGTTATATTGAATTTGAATATTCGATTACATGTGAGTTTATATTGAATTTGTGTATTCGGTCATATGTAAGGTTAACTTGAACGTGCATATTCGGCTATATGTGATGTTCTATTGAATTTGAACTATAGGTTACATATGATGTTTTATTTAACTTTTATATATTCGGCCATATGTGTGTCCATTAAGAATTTTGTGTATTCGGCCATACATGTAGGTGCTAACGTGATAACATATTTGTTCTTATATAATTAGCTATATAGGAAATATATATGTGTAATATTATTGATATAACTCAGTTAGTTGAATGTTTTGATTATTCATTGAGTTGTTTATTGTGCTTAAAGCTTACTAAGCTAAGTTAGCTTACTCTATGTGTTTGTTTGTTTTGTTTTATAGATTTTGGTTGTAAGTCTCGAGCTAGGGGATCGTTATTGAAGTCATCCACACTATCATCAACTTTCGATACTATTAAAAGTTTATTTTTGAACTTATGGCATGTATAGGCTAATATGTATTTTGTTCAACTTTGAATATGTATATATATATTGAGCCATGTGAATATGGCTTATCTTTAGAGTTTGGATATGGTTATGTTTGGCAATGGTTTATCTCATTTTGATTATAATGATATGTGAAGTGAATGAAAAGTAAATGTGAATGGTATTATATGAGCTGGTAATAGCTTGAAATGATAAGTGAAATTGGTTGTGGTTGGTCGCTTGGTTTTGATATGTTTAAATATAAATAAAAATGGTTTGATGATTTGATTTTGATGTATGCTTATTCATTTATAAACATGAGCTCAGGTGTTAGCATGTTTAATGCATACTAGAAATGCATGATATGAGGCATGCCTATATTCGAATATGCAAAGATTAGTTTAGTTCGATTTGCATGAAAAAAATGTATAAGTACTATAATTAGTTATGAGTTTATTAATGGTGAATTATTGAGATTTTATTGTTTAATAATGTTTGGAAGTGAGACATTGATAAATGACCATTTGAATAGTGATTTTATGCAATAGTACACCATGAGCATTATATGCATGTTTGCAAAATTGATAATTATGTGTACGTATATACATGTACTTTGATTGTTAATTCGAGTGATGGTTTGGGTATATAATAAAAGTATATGCATATGTTTATAATTTGTTAATGAAAATGTGATTATTTGAAAGGTATAGATTCGGTCAAATTTTGAGGTATGATTCGTAAATGCAATATGATAAATAAAGCATGTTTAATATTTAATTAGCCATGAGCTTTATATATTTATGAGTAGGAATTGTATGAATATGTGAATGTTTGGAATTTTATTTTTGCTCGGTCATGCCTCGTAACCCTAATTCGGCGATGGGTACAAGTTAGGGGTGTTACATTATGTATAGACTACAGATAGCTCAACAAGGTGACTGTGAAGAACAAATATCCTTTGCCAAAGATCGATGATTTGTTTGACCAATTGAAAGGAACCACAGTGTTTTCGGCTATTACCAGCTAAGAGTTAAGCAGCATGATGTACCGAAAACCGCATTTCAGATGAGGTACGAGCACTATGAGTTCCTTGTCATGCCCTTTGGCTTAACAAATGCTCCCACCATGTTTATGGACTTAATGAACCGTATTTTTCGACTGTACTTGGAAAAGTTCGTTGTTGTTTTTATCGATGATATATTAATCTATTCTTGTGATGAGAGTGAACATGCGGAGCATTTGAGAACTGTTTTGCAGACTTTAAGAGATAATCAGCTGTATGTCAAGTTTAGTAAAAGTGAGTTTTAGCTCCGAGAGGTTGGATTCTTATGGCACGTCGTGTCGGGTGATGGAATTAGAGTTGACCCGAGTAAGATCTCGACTATTGTTGAGTGGAAATCACCAAGGAATGTATCGGAGATTAGAAGCTTTCTAGGCTTAGCGGGTTACTACAGATGATTTCTTAAAGGATTCTCCATGATTGCTACTCCGATGACGAGGTTGCTACAGAAAGATGCCAAGTTTGATTGGGCAGAAAATGCCAATAGAGTTTCGAGAAATTTAAGGCGTTGTTGATTGAAGCCCCAATTTTAGTGCAACCGAAACCGGGAAAAGAATTTGTAGTGTATAGCGATGCATCCTTGAATAGATTAGGATGCGTGGTCATGCAAGAAGGCAAGGTAATAGCATATGCCTCGAGACAACTAAAGCCACATGAGAAATATTATCCGACACACAACTTAGAGTTAGCAGCCATAGTGTTCAAACTAAAGATTTGGAAACACCATTTGTATTGTGAGAGATGCCGAGTATTCACCAACCATAAAAGTCTAAAGTATTTGATGACTCAAAAGGAATTGAACCTTCACCAATGGAGATGGCTAGAGCTCATAAAATATTACGAGCTGGTGATCGACTATCACCTTGGGAAGGCTAACATGGTCACCGATGCTTTGAGTAGGAAATCCTTAATTGCCTTCAGAGTTATGAATACTCAGCTGACTGTGTCTGATGATGGTTCGTTACTAGCGGAGTTGAGAGCTAGATCGCTTAGAAAGGTGGCAGTGATTTGCAAACCAAGAGAGCTCAATGTGAGTCAGGTATTAAATTAGATTTTTAGATTGGTTCTGATGGTTGTTTGATGTTCCAAGATATGGTCTGTGTACCTAGAGATGATGAGCTTGTTGGGAAAATTCTTCACAAGGCACATAGTAGTTGTATTAGTGGCCAGGTATGAAAAGAGACATCTCAGAGTTTGTGCCAAAATGTTTAATTTGTCAGCAAGTGAAAGCTGAGCACCAAGTACCTTCGGGTTTACTTCAGCCTGTGATGGTTCCTGAGTGGAAATGGGATCGAATTACCATGGATTTGGTGAACGGATTGCCGTCGTCACCAAGAAAGAAGGATGTTGTTTGGGTCATAGTTGATCGATCAACAAAATCAGCTCGCTTTATTCCAGTACGTACCGACTACTCACTCGATAAGCTAACTGAGTTGTATATTTCTGAGATTGTGAGACTTCATAGAGTGCCATTTTCGATTATTTTGGATAGAGATCCGAGATTCACCTTGCGGTTTTAGAAAAAATTACAAGAAGATTTAGGGACAAAGTTAAATTTTAGCACGGCTTTCCATCCGCAAACCAACAATCAGTCAGAAAGAGTAATTCAGATTCTTGAAGACATGTTACAGTGTTGTGTCCTTGAATTTTAAAGCAGTTGGGAAAATTATTTACTGCTGGTAGAGATTACCTACAACAATAGCTATCAGTCGAGTTTGAAAATTGCGCCTTATGAGGCTTTATACGGGCGTAAGTGTCGAACGCCTTTGTTTTGGACCGAACTTAGGGAAGATCAGATTCACGAGGTTGACTTAGTCAAAGAGATCGAAGAAAAAATGTAACACCCTTAACCCGTAACTGACATTGGATTAGGGTTACGAGGCATTACCAGACAGACAGAACATTTCAGACCAATTCAGAATTAAAAATATTTTTTAACATCATTTCATAAGCAATCATCTCTTAAGATGGTCTACGAAACCTAAAACATACTGTTAAGAACGGTTAGAGCTAAACTGAACACATTCATAAAATTCAGAACATGGAAAATTTTTCAATTCTGTTGAGGTCACACGCCCATGTGTCCAGACCGTGTGCCTCACACGGGCATCAAACACACCCATGTGAATCAGCTGTGCCAAAACAGAGCATGCATACTGACTTTCACCGACAGCCAACAAAGACGCCTGTGTGCTGCAATTGTGTGATACTTAGCTAGCTACTGACTTTAGCCCACGGCCACATGACACGCTCGTGTCCCCTAACCGTGTGGCACCATGCAGGCTTAATTTAAGCCAAATTGCCACCCCTTTTAAAAGTCATCCCTACAAGCCATAATAAACAACATTTGTACCTAAACTTTTCAACCAATTCCATACTTATGACAAGCTTCATTATAACAAAAACATATTAGCTTATAAAACACTACAACCATACACCGTTTGGAACCATCAACCAAATACCAAAACTATATACAACATTTCATTTGTTAGCCAACTCTCATGGCATAATATATACACATCAAAACTTATATACATAGACCTTCTAGCTTATACATGCCATACTTTAAAATATTTACACTTTCAAAAGTACCAAAATGAGATCAATAGTGTGGTTACAATCCTCGACTATCCCCGGGCCTTTAGTAGCTACGATAACTGTAAAACAGATAGTAAACACACAGAGTAAGCTTGAAAGAGCTTAGTAAGCCAAATACAATTGGTCTAACTACTAAAGCATATAAGTACAATTCAACCATAGAGATTAATAACCATTTCATAGAATAATTCATAAACTTAACCGTGCTCCTTTGTTTGCATATATGTCATGCTTTATTTCTATACATATTTCACAGAGACAGAGTTTTTCATATTCAGAAATTTAGTACGATACAAACGTACCTACATAGGTTTTACATTTCATATACTCCATCTCAGATTTCGTACGCTATCATTAGACAGGTTAGAAACGATACAGATGCTCATAAACAAGTACAATGCTGACGTCCCGGACGTGGTCTTACATGTAATTCAATATCGATGCCTCTGTCCCAGATAGGGTCTTACACGAAATCAGATACAATGCTGATGCCCCAGACATGGTCTTATACGTAAGTCTCAATCGAGGCTTGTGTCCCAGACATGGTCTTACACGATGTCTTAGACAGATGTCAATTTTTCTTAGAAACATACAGAGCTTTTCAGATATTAACATATTATCATACTTTACTCCAAAGATATTCATCAGGCACTCAAGGCCATCCAATACAGATTACAATTTATATGTGCAGAATTTATTTCAATTAACACGTAATTGTAATTTGACTTACCTCGGACATATTTCGGATAAAACTGGTCGTCTATTAAACTATTTTGGACTTCCCCTGATCTAAGTCCGATTTTCTTTGTTCTTGATCTAATACAATACAAATTCAACCATTCAATCATTCATTTCATTCAATATAACCCATGAACACATATTTAGGGCATTTTACATTTTAGCCCTTACATTTTCACACTTTGACAACTTAGTCCATTTTTCACAAAATCACCAATATGCAAAATTTCTTTGCAACAAGGGCTAGCCAAATTGTCATGGCTTCTATATAAGCCCATACAACATGTTCAATTCACAATTCAGTCCTTCTAAACCTCATTTTCAAAATTTAACCCAAATAGCTCAATTTCATCAAAATTCCAATGATAAAACATGATAATCTCAGCTATATCTTTCGTAATCCATATAAAAACATTACAAAGCTCATATAACCATCAATGGCACATTTTATAATCTTCAACAAAATAAAAAATTGAAACATGGTTTTTGAAGAACACGAAGAAACGATCACAGAAACGTAGAAATTATAAAAAATCGAGTTAAAATCATACCTTAATCAAGCAATCAAAGTGCCGAAACCTAAAATGGCTTTCTCCTTTTTATTTTTCTTTAATTTTTGACTATATGCATGATAATATGGCCAATTTCATGTTTTCGTTTTATTATTATAACATTATAATCACCTTTTACAATTTTACCCTTAATGACATAACATTAATTTCTACCAACTCATGTCCATATTTGTCCATGCATTAGTACAATGGTCCAATTGACATGCAAGGACCTTTATTTTAAAAGCCAAGCCAAATAGGTGCTTTAGTATCTAGCACTCAACTTTTACACTTTACGGGATTTAATCCTTTTTCATAATTAAGCATAGAAACAGACAAATTAAATCACAAAAATTTTCACAGATGTAAATTCACATATCACAGACACAGAAAATAATATTAAAATATTTTTTAGACTCAGATTTGTGGTCCTGAAATCACTATTCTAACTAGGGTCAAAATCAAACTGTTATAGAAAATAAAGGTAATTCGTGATTACTTGAAAGCCGCTTTGGATAGACAGAAATCCTACGCAGATTTGAACTACACAGATTTGAAACAAAAAGAGATTTTGTTTCAAGTGGGTGATAAGGTGTTTTTGAAAGTGTCTCCATGGAAGAAAGTCCTCAGATTCTGTAAGAAAGGAAAATTAAGTTCACGTTTTATTAGACCTTATGAGGTGACTGGGAGAATTGGATCGGTAGCTTATCGACTAGCCTTGCCATTTGAGTTAGATAAGATCCACTGTAATACCCCAGATCCCGAAAACCCCTGTTGAATTATTTTTGTGTGTGGTGGCATGGGAGTGTGTTTGCCTCAGTGGTTTAGTGTTTTAGAGTGTTTGAGAAGTCATGGGTTCGAGCCCTGGCTTAGGAAAATTTTGCTCCTACATGAATAAACCCTGGTTCTTTGATAGTAGGCTTCTTAAAATTTTTGTGGGTAAGGCATGACATGAAGTGCCTGCTAGTCTGGTGGTATGTGGTGTGTTGGGGTGTGTAGAGGTCTTGAGTTCGAGACTTGCCATGTCCAGGTGTGTTTTATTTTGGCCTATGCCATGTGGATGGTTGAGTATCACTAGAACTCTTCTACTTGGTCAGTTGGGTTGTTGAGGGAAGTAAAGGATCATGTTAGCCGAAATTGTGGAGAGTTTTTAGGAGGGAGTTAAAGGGAGGAAAAAGTGGAGGGTAAGGTGTAGAGGAGTTGTGGCCGAATAGGGCATTGACTACTCAGGATTTCGACTATAGGTGGTCACTTTATTTCGGGTTTTTGCAAATTGTGATGCTTTTCACTCTTCGCTTCTGAAGCTGAGCTTTATTTTCTTTTCGTGCATCTGTCGCTAGGGTGCTTCAATTCTTCCTTTTTCCCTATCAAGTTTGTCGAATAGGCCTATTACCCTAGCCTCTATTTTGGTTTTGAGTAGGTACTTCTTGACTCCTTTTCATCTTTTCTTTTCCCTTCACCCTATTCTTCCTTGGACGAATATCCTCCTTCCTCCCTCTCCCTGACTCCAACGTTACCCTTTTAACTGAATACCTTCAGTATTTATGGCTATTTCATCTCTTCCTCTCCTCTCAATAGTGCTATTTCCTCTTGCTAGAACCGAATATCTTTTTTGTTACTCAGGCGACATCTAGATTGAAGTCTAGGCCGATTATTGATTAGTCTTTCCTCTTCACTGGTTTGCGATTTCTTTTTCTTCTATGGGCCGAATGGATCATATTCATTCACCTTTATTTCACCTTAATAACTGTCACCTAACCTGTGGTTGCTGAATGTTGCTAGGGGCATGATCTCCACAGTCAAGGGGTTAGGTCCATTGTTCTTTCACAACAAGTGATCTTTTCGCTCGTGGTAAGTACTTTAATAGTGATTATATTGATAAGGGATTTCAACTTCTGGTGAACAGGCTAACTATTTCGTAAAGGTTAAAACTTTGGAGTGAGTACGTTGGGTTTGGAGCAAGAGGGGTTCTGCGATAGTTTGTTTGGTAAGTAGCGATGATTCGGTTAAAGTATTTAAGATACTATGGTTTTTGGATTAACTGCAAAAATGAACTAACGGTGGAATTGTTGTTGTGAATCATAGGTGCTTTAATCTCAGAAGTGTTAAGGCTACAGTTTCGTTATAGGTGTGTGCACAACACTACCATTAGATGTGTAACAGCAAAAGTCGAAAAGTTGAAAAGTAGGTTGTCGATACAACACAGGCGTGTGGCCACCTGTGTGGCAGGCTGTGTAACAAAACATGGCCGTGTGGGCGATGAGATGGCCATGAGCGTTCTCATGGACCAAAATGACATTGGGCCACGATGGGTCGAACTGGGCTGTGTGGGCCAATGAGCTTGTAGGCCCCACACAAAAAATCACACAAAATATGGAAAATTGTGGGCTAGGCTGTGTAAACTACACAGCTAAAGGCATTTTTGGGCTATGTAAGCCATATGAGAGTATGGGCCGACATGGGCCCGCAATATGGGTTGTAGGTCCATTATCATTAATTGTCTATTAAGGTTGCACGGATGGCCTGACACGACTGTGGACCCATTGTTGAGTCAGTAAGTATACTTGGACCCATATTGATGAAATGACCATTAAACCCCTATAGGGTAAATTGATTGATATACCCCTATTTGATGTATGACTGTTGAGCATGCCATTTTTACTATATATGCATTGATATTATGTTGCATTGCATGGGGGTGGGATTATATGATTTTGGAGGAAGTGTACTAAGAGGCTATAAGCCTAACACTGGCAGCTCTACTACAATTACTGTTTTAGTACCGAAATCGGTACGACTTGGTGTGTAGGGTTGGGTGGGTCGATTTTATCCCCACATGGTGTGTATGGCTGCTTCGGAGATGGTGTGTAGCGGATGGATTGGGTAGGATTCTTTGTTTACATACTATACTAAAATGGGCTAAGGCCCAGTCTACCTTTGTATTGATATGGGCTTAGGTCCAGACTACTGCTGTTACTAAAAAAGGGGCTAAGGCCCTAACTGGAACTAACTGGCCTAAGCCCAGATTGCGTTTACTCTGATTATTTGTTATTTTTGGATTTCACACACTGATTTTTCATAAACTCACCCATCTGTTACCTGTACAGGAAATCCCTAGGCTTAGACGGATCGAGGCGACGGAGGACTCGCAAGTGGCCACTCGATGTAGTTAATTTATTTAAAATATTATATTTTAGATTTTATTTGATATTGGGTTTTTGTTATGTAATAAGGCCTTTTTAAAGTTTATTTTAATTTGGGGGTTTAATTACTTTAATTTTACCCGTTAGTAATAGGACTTGTATTTTCAAGAAAGCACAAACCAAAGTTTTTCCGAAATCATCACGCTTACGCCATACGTTTTAAAAGCTTCCGTAA
The DNA here is from genome assembly GCF_007990345.1 of Gossypium hirsutum. NCBI lineage: Eukaryota > Viridiplantae > Streptophyta > Magnoliopsida > Malvales > Malvaceae > Gossypium > Gossypium hirsutum. The sequence goes on along the minus strand of NC_053435.1, from coordinate 26,831,729 downwards.
CAAACACTATTTTAAAATTCGAGAAACTAGTATAATTTATATTTTGCTTCAACAACTTGATCTTTCACAAGGAACTAGTCATTCTAACCTTTTATTTAGAATCTAAATAAGTTTTTATGAAGAACGGATTTTTGTCAATTTGTGTTTTGAAAAAAACACTCCAATGTCACATCACAGATTTGGCCATAACGTCTAGGTCAGGTTTGGGGTGTTACATCCATAATGTTTTCCATGTGTCGATGTTGCGCCGTTACCGTTCTGACCCTTTGCATGTTCTTCTGCCAACAAAGATTGAGATTCGGTCAGATATGACTTATGGTGAATAACAGGTTAAGATTTTAGCTCAGGAGGTTAAACAATTGAGGAATAAGAGTATAGCAGTTGTAAAGGTATTATGGCATAGAAATGCAATAGAAGACGCCACATGGGAGCCCGAGGAGACCATCAAAGACCAATACCCAAACCTTTTTAACGGTAAGATTTTCGGGGACGAAAATCCCTAAGGGGGAGAATTGTAACAACCCGATTTTGAGCCTAGTTGGAACAGTGGTTTTGGAACCACTAATCTGAGGCCAGTGAAATTATTTTTAATAATATTTTATGTGTTATAGCACATTTACATGGATGCATGAAAATTTTGATGAATTAATTTTAGCGATTGTGAGCTTAATTGTGAAAAATGACTAAATCGCATAAAGAGCAAAAGTTTTGTTTTACTAGAAAATGGTGTTAAATAGCTAGAGAATCATAATTAGGGGTCTTTAAAGGGAAAATAGACCCATTTCAATAGGGGTGGCTGACCATAGAGACAAAAAAGAATAGAAAAGTCAAAATTAGGTGAAGTTGATAGCTTATTTTAACTAAAAATAATATAAAATAAAGCAAAAAAAGAAAGGTTTATCATCTTTTTCATCTTCTTGTCCATACCACTAAAAATACAAGCCATTTTAAGGGTTTTGGGAGTTCAAAATTTCAGCCACTCTTTACTCTTGCAAGTAAATGATTTTGATGGCTTTTCTTGATAATTTTTGTACTTTTGGGACCCTTGTAGGAATGGGAGAGCTATTTTGGCTAATGGTTAAAAGTTTAGGGTTTTTCCATGAAAGCTTTTGTGTTGTTTTTCTGAAATATTATGGAAGAAAATGAGTTATGGTTGTTAAATAAACAAGTCTTGTGAAGTAGTTTTCATGAAAACCCTAACTATGGACCATTTTGCATAAGTTATAAATTACGTGGTAAATGTGTGAAATAATTAGAATTGTGGGCTGCTTCTAGTATACAAAGAATTCAGCTAGGCTTGGTTAGTGAGAAAATTTGATGAAAATCGATTTATGAGCCTAGGGGTAAAATTATAATTTTGTAAAAGTCTAGGGGCAAAATGGTCATTTAGCCAAAATATGAATTATGAAATGCATTGATTAATATGACGATTAAATCAATCAATTTTTATAAAGAAATATGAAATCCGAGCCTAGACCGGGGAAAGGCCAAGCTAGTAGACTAAATCCAACTAGTCACGCACTTTTTATATACTGAGGTAAGTTACACGTAAATATTACAACCCTATTGTTATTTTGCATTAAATTATTGATATTGCACGATATGTTTGATTTTTTTAAGAATATGCATGATGAAATTGGATGTGATGAAACTCCCAGTTGAACCGTAGGAATAGATTGGATATCCATGCCATGATGCTAGGGTGATGTGAGCCTGTGTAAGACCATGTTTGGAACATGGCATCGGCATTTATATGAGAGCCAGTGTAAGACCATGTCAAGGACATGGCATCTGACTTTATATGTGAGCCAATATAAGACCATGTTTGGAACATGGCATCGGCCTCGATATGTGAGCCAGTGTAAGACCATGTTTGGAACATGGCATCGACATTTATATGAGAGTTAGTGTAAGACCATGTCTGGGACATGGCATCGGCCTCGATATGTGAGCCAATGTAAGACCATGTTTGGAACATGGCATAGGCATTTATATGAGAGCCAGTGTAAGACCATGTCTAGGACATGGCATCGACATCTTATCCTTTTGTATGAGGCTTAGCGAATATCCATTTATTTTTCCAACGGGTTCAACGGGTGATTTAAAAATTATATCAAGATTGAGAAAAATTATGATTACTTTGCAAGTGGTAGAGGTACCTTTATGTTGAGCTCAGGTTATGTCTACAGTCATTCAAGAATCATGTGCAAGTGTATGATATGTTATGAGTATGATGTTACTTGGTAAAGGAATGTTAATTATTTACTTGTAACTTACTAAGCTTTATTCTTACTCCCTCTCTTTTCCATTTTCTTATAGTGCCGCCAAGCTAGCATCAAGAATTAAGGGAATTTGGAGGCATCGTTCACACTATCACCTGAAGCTTTTGGTATAGCTAGTTTAAATGTTTTGAATGTGGCATGTATCGGGACATGGTCTTTTGTTTAGTGTCATGTTAGTTTAGCCACAAGTGTTGGCTCATATGGATGTGATATTCATTTTGTATAGGCCATTAATGTTGGCTAATATTGATTATTATTAAATGCATTTGATGAAAATTCTCATGGATATGGATGTTTGTTGTGGCTTTTTTGGTTATGTGTGTTTATGCTTGGATTGGAGATGTTTGATGTTGTGTAGGTTGGTGAAATCAAGGGTGGCAAAAAGGCTTGGTAGATAGCCTTGTTTTTTCTACACGGGCAGACACATGGGCGTGTGTCTAGGCTGTGTGTAACACACGGTTTGCCTAATGGGCGTGTAGTTAGGCCGTGTGTCCCCTGCACCTAAATTTGGCAAAACAAAATGCCCAGTAGTAACCACACGGGTGAAGACAAGGCCATGTGTGTAACACCCCTAACCCGTATCCATCGCTGGAATAGGTTAAGAGGTATTACTGGACTCATAACTTAGATCAAAACAATCAAATATCAAATACCATCTCAATTCAATAAAATACCATTCATTCATGTTCATTACGAACTTAAACCGAGCATACAAGGTCTAATCCATGCATCTAGGACTAAATCGATAACATGTGAACTTTTTAGAAATTATAAAAATTTTCAACTTTTAAAAGGTCACACTCCCTTATGAATAGGCCGTGTGCCTTACATGGCATTAGACACGCTCATGTGTCTAACTCGTGGAAAAACAGGGCATACATACTGACTTGTCCACATGGCCACAAGACATGTCCGTGTCCCTTGGCCGTGGTCGAATCTGACTTGGGCCACATAGCTAGCCACACGCCCGTGTGGCTTGGCCGTGCTCAAGCCTGACTTACAATTGTAGGGTACCCCAGGGGAAACACGATCGTGCAACATAGTCGTTTGTCGCACATGGCTGAGACACACTCTCGTGTCCCTGCCCGTGTGGACTAAAATAGGCCATTTGAATAGCCAACTTGCCACCCCAATTGGGTCAAACCTACAAGCTCCAAACCAAACATATTTACACAACAATTTCAACCAATTTATATACCAAACCATACAACATTCATGCCATAACATTAACAACCATTTACATCTTATAAACTCAACTCAATTGTGCCAAAACATAAGACCAAATCCTATCAAAACATATGGTCTCATAATCTCTAAACTCATGACCAAAACTTGCCAAACTTACCATTTATCTTAGCCATTCATGAACACATCAAATAGATCATTTTGCATCACATATCATTTACCAAAATCAAAACATAAACACAATCGTATCAAACCATATCACACGGCTAAATATAAACATTACAAAACCTATCTAAAGTACTTCTAGCCTATACATGCCATACTTTACTATATACATTTTCAAAAGGTACCAAAATGAGATTCGATAGTGTGGTGACAATCCTTGACGATCCCCGAGCTCACAGTAGCTCCAATATCTATAAAACAATGCAAACATACACAGAGTAGCTTTCAAAAGCTTAGTAAGCTCGTACCAAAAATCATCAACAGTTTATAAAATATAAAACATCAACACATAAGTATGTATTAATTCTCAATTCTTCTATCAAGTCTATGCCAACACAATTCATATGTTTATACAAATTCAATGAACTTCATATGCATAACATCATCTATCACATAGGTATCATACATACCTGAATCTTCCTATATTTATTCATTTTCATTCTCAACTTTCGTTCGAATATTTTAAGACTTTTCAAAGATTATTCATGCTTTAACATCCGTACACTTAGTGCTTTGAGGGTCAGCCGAAGCTAGAATGATTCCGCACACTTAGTGCCATCTCAATTAACCGAAGCTATCTCGGTATCGCACACTTAGTGCCTCATATAGCCAAAGCTATTTTGAATCGCACACTTAGTGCCAAATACAATTGATTTATCATCGTATTCAACAATAATTATATATAAAATCTATATATAATCCAAGCATCAAAAATATATTTGTAACATCATGTTTTACGTACGAACTTACCTCGTACTCGGAATTGTTCGACTCGGATTGTTTACTTTATAACCTTCGACTTCCCTCGGTCTAAATCCAAATTCCTCTTTTCTTGATCTATATGTATTCAAAATTAACCCTTTTATTCACCAAATAATTCAAATCAATCCATAAACATTTATTTAGGGTATTTCACAATTTACCCCTTACATTTTCACATTTTGACATTTTAGTCCCTAATTCACAAAATCACAAAATACATGTAATTTGCATATACTCATGCTTGTATGAATATTAATAGCACTCATACAAGTCCACACATTTCATTTATTTCACATTTTAGTCCCTCAATTTATAAATTTCACAATTTAGCCCATTTTTCTCAAAATCATAAAAAATCCAAAGATAAAACATATAAACCCTACATCAAACTTTCATATTTCATCATATAACAACATAAAGCTCATGAATTCATCCATGGAAAATTTCAAAATCATCATCAAAATTAGAAATTGAGACATGGGCTTAGTAAAACACAAAGCACCAATTACAAAAACATAGAAATTATCAAAAATGGATCAAAAACGAACCTTGAGTTAAGCTTGGACCTTGGCTGAATGTTCAAAGATTTTAAAACCCTTGTTTCTTTCTTACAATTGGTTAGAAAAGATGTACAATGGCCACCTTTTGTTTTATTCTGATTAATATTAACATATTAATCAATTTCCCATTTTGCCCTTTTAGTAAACCATAAATATATTATGATATAATGCCCATTTAAGTCATTTAATTCATTAAATGTTCAAATAACCTCATAAGGACCTTACTTTTATTAAGATATAACACTTAAGCACTTTTAACAAATAGCTAGCAACTTTTACATTTTACGCGATTAAGTCTTTTTTTCAAAATTAAACACACAAACAGTTAAATTTTCACACAAAACTTTCACACATGCAAACTCACATATCATAAACACAAAAAATAATATTTAAATATTATTTTGACTAGGATTTGTGATTTCAAAATCACTATTCTGACTAGGGTCTAAACCGGATTGTTACAGTGTATCCCAACCGTGTGGAGGACACGGCCTAGTACACGAGCGTGTACCATGGCCGTGTGCCCCTAAAGGGTTGCTGACATCAGAACTAGAATGTCAAGGTTTTTTTGTACACGGGCTAAAACACGATTGTGTCATGGTCGTGTGGGGGACACGGGCCATGGACACGGACGTGTACCAAGCCATGTAAAAACCCCTGTAGGTTTGAATCGAGAAATAAATTCACACAGGCTAAGGACACGGGCGTGTCTCGATATGTTCATGTCGTGTGAGCCACCCAACATGGCCATGTTAAGAAGACACACGGGCGTGTCGCCCTTCCACATGGGCATGTGCCCTTATCTGCTTTGAAATTTTACAAAGTTTTCTAAAGTGTTTAGTTTATACCTGAACCATTTCCAAAGTTTGTTTTGGATCTCGTAGGTCTATATTAGGTTCGTTACTAAGAAGTTTGAAATTTTAAAAAATTGAACAAAATTTTATGATTCGAAAATGTCTGTATGTATGTGTTTAAGTCCGGTAACACCTCGTATCCTGTTCCGGCATTGAACTCAGGTAAGGGGTGGTATAGTGTTAGGTTGATTGCATTTGTCCACATGAGTTATGAAAATTATGTTTGTGTTGTTATAGGCCTCGGTGTAACAGTCCAGTGTAGACTCTAGTCGAAATTGTGATTTTGGGACCACAAATCTGAGTCAAAAAGATATTTTAATATTATTTTTCATGCTTATAATATGCGAATTGACATGTGTGAAAGTTTCGTATGAAAACTTAATCATTTGTGTGTTTAATTTGATAAAATGACCTAATCGCGTAAAATGAAAAATTTGCATTCTATTTGTTAAAATGCATAATTGCTGTCTCTTTAGTTATGAGGTCCTTATGTGGTTATTTGACCATGGAATGTATTGAATGACATTAATGGCCTTGATATTAATGTTTTAAATGTTTTCAATACAAGGGTAAAATGGTAAAATGAGCATTAATATTAATTATAATTAAAACAAAACATTAAAATTAGCCACTATGTTCATGAAATTGCCAAAATTTAATGAACAAAAGAAAGGAAAAAGAAATTTAAGGCTCGACTAAGGAAATCTATGATTAAGATCAAGAACCAAAGAAAATAGGATTAGTTCAGGAAAAGTCAATAGTCGTCGAATAGCCGTTTGTTTTTGTTCATAACCATACGAGGTAAGTCTATATACAAATAAATGTGTTTTGAATTTAATTACGTTCGATTATATGCTTTTGAACTATGACGGATAGTTATATGAGTTGAGAAATATAAGATATCCGAGAAAGTATCGACAAAGTTTCGACGTCCGAAAAGCCCCATACCAACCTTAGGAATTGTTAGGATACATACGTCATGACATAGGTCTTATGTGTGTTTTTGTGTAAGACCACGTCTGGGACGTTGGCATCATATTTGATTTCGTGTAAGACCCTTTCTGGGACAATAGCATCGATATTTGATTACATGTAAGACCACGTCTGGGACGTTGGCATTGTACAAGCTTTTTGAGATATCCACGTATCCTTATGATTCCGAATGGTTCAACTGGCATTCTAAGAAATTGAATGGTTATATAAACATGTATTCAATTCAGGTAAATTTGAAATATAATCATATTTGATGTTGAGAGGTAAGTATATGTACCTTAGTGAACAATTGATGATATGTGGCAAATGTATGAGAAAATATGCAATAGTGCAAATGAATTGGAAATATGTAACATATACGAATCAGGTGGTTGGTGATAGTATGTAGCTATGGAATATATGTAAATTGTTGAAGTTTATATGATATGTGTAAGGAAATATTGTGCTTTTATGAATTAGGGACTAAAGTGTCAAAATGTGAAAATGTGAGGGCTAATCTGTAAACTGCCCTAAATATGTGTTTTTGGATTGAATTGAATGATTTGGTAATAAAAGGGTTAAATTTGAATGTGTTTAGATCAAGAACTAAAGAAAATGAAATTAGATCGGGGGAAAATGAAAGTCGTTGAATAGTTGCTTGTTTTCGTCCATTTTCGTACGAGGTAATTTAATATACAAATAAACGTGTTTGAGTTGATTTATTTATGTTTATATGACATTGAATTGTGTTGAATAGCTATATGAGAGCTTAATATGTGATATCCAAGAAATCTTTGATAATGTGACAACGTCCGAAATGCCCTGTATGATCCATAAGAATAGTTAGGATACACATGTCATGACATAGGATCCGATATGTGTTATCGTGTAAGACCACATCTGGGACGTTGGCATCTGCTTATGTTTTACGTGTAAGACCATGTTTGGGACATTGGTATTGTATTTGATTTCATGTAAGACTCTGTCTGGGACAGTGGCATCGGTATTTGATTACATGTAAGACCACGTCTGGGATGTTGGCATTGTACGAGCTTTCTAAGCTATCTGCATATCCTTATGATTTCGAACGGTTCAACGACCATTCAAAGAAATAAATGATTATATGAAATGCGTATCCGATTTAGGTACGTTTGAAATTGAGTATCACATTTGATGTTGAAAGGAAAGTATATGTATCTTTGTGATCAAGTGATTATATGTGACAAAAGTATGAGAAAATATGCTAAATGTACAAATGAATGGGAAATATATGAAATGTATTTGAGCTATGTAGTTTGTGATAGCATTTAGTTAAGGAGTGTATGGATATTATGATGCTTATATGTTTATATTGTTAAGTTTATTTGTATATGGCTTACTAAGCTTTTGAAAGCTTACTTTGTGTGTTTTTCAACTATTTTTTAGATATCGAAGCTACCGAGAGCTCATTGATCGTCGAGGATCGTCACCACACTATCGAACCTTATTTTGGTACCTTTTGGTATTGTGAATATAAAAGTATGGCATGTATAGGCTAGACGCATTAGTATATGTTTTGTAATGTATATACCATGCCATGTGATATGGTTAGTTTGTGTTTGAACTTATGGTTTGATTATGATATATGATATGTGATGCAAGTATGCCACTATGATGTACATTTGGTTGGCAAAAGAAATGGTCAATTTGCTAAGTTTTGGTATGTGCATATTTTAGAATTGGGTAAGAATTTGGTATGAGAATGAATGGAATGTATCAAGGTTATAGACTATATGTTTTGGTATGATTTCAGCTTAGGGTTTAGGTATGTTTTGGTTTATATATTGAGTATGAAATTGATGAATAATGATATGACATGAATGTTGAATGTTTTGATTGTGAAATGGTTGAAATTTAATATGCAATTGGTGCCTATTTGTTGCTTGTAGGGAGGATCCTTTAATGGCCTTCTAATTGGCCTATTTTTGCCCACACGGGCAGGGACATAGGCGTGTGTGTCAGCCGTGTTGCTCAAGGGCCATTTCAAAATGAGCCTGGGGAGACCATACGGTCACACACACGGGCATGTGTTAGTCCTTGTGGCCAAGTCAGTTTCAACCATGGCCTAGACAGATGGGCGTGTGGTCAGCCGTATGACCCAAGTCAGTAGCCTCCCTAATTTTCACACGGCCTGGCACATGGGCATGTCTTGTGGCCGTATGGATAAGTCAGCATGTATGCTCTGTTTTGACACGGCCTAGACAGACAGGCGTGTCTAAAGCTATGTGAGGTACACAAGTGTATGACCTGTACAACTTTGAAAAATGTTTAAGTTTTTAAAAATTTTTGTAGGAGCTCGGTTTAGTCCTGACCCCTTTCTAAAGCATGCTTAAGGTCTCGATGACCTATATAAGTGACTTTATGGTAATGTTTGACTATGATTATGAATGATGTATATGAATTATTTGTAAAATGTTCTGAATCGTTTGGGAACGCCTTTAACTATAGTTCGGTGATGGATACAGGTTAGGGGTGTTACAGTGTCTCTGCCATGTGGACAAAAATAGGCTATTTACCATGCCATTTTGCCACCCTAAATTTGTATGCACCTACGCCATACCAAATGGCACCAAAACATAACATTTATATGCATTCAAACCAACTAAATTAAGCCTAAATCATGCCAACTCAATTACATTATCCACGATACACACAAGTCACAAAATGGGCTATTACCTTATACAAAATTCACATATATAATTCAACTAATTAAACATTTCTTAACATGCATCATTATGCTCAAATTAACAAGCATACATCTTCTCTATTATCAACCATTTGACATCCACAATACCTACTATCAATAAGCATCACAAAGCCCACCTCAATCACATAATGTAGGCTATTTACACACACATATATATATTTATAACCAACCTAACCAAATTAGGCTAACTCACATGGCTATATACAAAACTAGAAACATTTAAAATTTGCAAGCCATTAACATACACTATCTAATTAATAGGCTATTTACCACATAAGGACCTTTATTTTAAGGTTCTATAGATATTAGACACCTTTAGCTAATAAAACTCAAGTTTTGCACTTTACGTGATTTAGTCCTTTTTATCAAATTAAACACTCAAACGATAAACTTTCTAAACGAAACTTTCACACAAACATACTATCATACTATAAACATTAAAATAATAATAAAATAATTATTTTGACTTCAGATTTGTGGTCCCAAAACCAATTCTCTGATTTGACTAAAAATGGGCTACTACACTACTAATGATGTTTTGTTAAAGGATTCTCGATGATTGCTACACCGGTGACCAGATTGCTATAGTAAGATGTGAAATTTGAGTGGTCCAAGAAATGTCAATAGAGTTTTGAACAGCTGAAAGTATTGTTAATTGAGGAACCGATTTTGGTTCAAACTAAGTCGGGTAAAGAGTTTGTAATTTTTAGCGACGCGTCATTGAATGGTTTGGGTTGTATTTTAATGTAAGAAGGTAAAGTGATAGCTTATGCTTTTAGACAGTTGAAACCGCATGAAAAGAATTATCCGACGCACGATTTAGAGTTGGCCGTCATTGTGTTTGCATTGGAGATTTGGTGACACTATTTATACGATGAAAGTGCCATATCTTTACTGATCAAAAAAGTTTGAAGTATATAATGACTCAAAAAGATTTGAATTTGCACCAACAAAGATGGCTCGAGCTGTTGAAAGATTATAAGTTACTGATTGATTATCATCTGGGGAAAGCGAATGTAGTCGCAGATGTTTTAGTAGAAAATCATTATTTTCCTAGCGAGCGATGAACACACAGCTAACCTTGTCTAATGATGGTTCAATTTTGGCTGAATTAAAAGCCAAACCGGTATTTCTTTAGTAAATTTGTGAAGCTCAAAAGTGTGATAATGAGTTCCAAGCTAAAAGAGTACAGTGTGAGTTGACTAGTGATCCAGATTATAAGATCGGATTCGATGATTGTTTAATGTTCTGAGATAGAATTTGTGTACCAAAGAATCTCGAGCTTATTCAAAAAATTCTACATAAAGCACACAGTGGTTGTTTATCTGTTCACCTAGGAAGTACAAAAACGTATAATGATTTGAAATAATTGTATTGGTGGTCGAGCATGAAACGAGACATTTCAGAGATTATGTTGAGATGCTTGGTTTGTCAACAAGTTAAAGTCGAACATCAATTGCCTTCAGCATTACTATAGCCTGTGATGATACAAGAGTGGAAATGGGATAGAGTTACGATGGATTACGTATTGGGATTACCCCTATCTCCGAAAAAGAAAGATGCTATTTTGGTCGCCATTGATCAACTGACGAAATCTGAACATTTCATTCCGATGCGTATAGACTATTTGCTTGATAAATTAGCTGAGTTGTACATCTCTGAGATCGTTAGATTACACAGGGTGCCAGTTTCTATTATTTTAGATAGGGATCCGAGGTTTACGTCGTAATTTTGGAAGAAATTACAAGAAGCTTTATGTAACAACCCGATTTAGGGCCTAGTCAGAACAGTGGTCTTGGGACCACAAATCCAAAGTTATAAAATTATTTTTATTATTTTTATGAGGTTATGGTATGATTATATAAGTGCATGTAAATTTTGGTAAGTTAATTTTAGCAATTTCTAGTCCAATTTCGAAAAATGACTATCGCATAAAAGGCAAAAGTTACATTTTAGTACCCAAATGTGTTAAATAGCTAGAGAATCAAAATTGAGGGCTTTTAAAGGGTAATTACACCCTTTTTAATAGTGTTAGCCGGCCATGGAGTGAGGGGAGACAAAATTGTCAAAGTTAGGTGAAGCTTAGGTCACCAATTTTGACTAGTTTCATTTTTAATAGAAGAAAAAGAAAAAGGAAGGAAAAAGCTATCATCTTTTCTCCCTTATTAGCCGAAAATATCAGAAAATATTTGAGTTTTAATAGCTTGAAATTTCAAAAACTTGAAGCACCATAAGTAAGTGATTTTGATAGTTTCTCTTAATGATTTTTGCATTTTTGAAACCCTTGAAGCAGGAGCTTTCAAATGAGGGTGATATCTTAAAAAATAGTCAAGAGTTTAGGATTTTTCCAATGGATGTATTTGTGATATATGTTGAGCTTTTATGGAAGAATATGAGTCCGAGTTGTGTTTTAAACAACTTTTGTGAAAGGTGTTAGAATAGAAACACCTAAAGGGACTATTTTGCATAAGTTGCAAAATAGGTGGTTAGTGTGTGAAATAGTGAGAATTTGGGATTGCTCTAGTAGTAAAAAGAGTTTAGCTAAGCTTGAAATATGAAGAAATTCGATAAAAATAGATTTTCGAACATAGGGGTAAAATGATCATTTTGCTAAGGCCTAGGGGCAAAATGGTCATTTTACCAAAGTTGTAGATTTACGAATGCCTAATTGTGTTTAGTGACTAAATGGATGCATACTGTTATTATAGATCAAGATTTGCCAAAACCGAGCCCAGACCGAGGCAAATCCAAGCAATCTGATTAAGCCGTCTAGTTAAGTACTTTTTGTAAACCGAGGTAAGTTGTAGGCAAATAATACAACCACACTGTTAATTACTTGTATTCATATTGTCATTGAATTGATATTGTACGAGTTGTTAAGTTATAAAGTGAGAATGCCTTGTAATATTTGAGATAGTAGAAATATCCCGTTGAAACCTTAGGATATGAACTGGATATTCGTGCCAAGTCATGGGATGATTTGTGCGCCAGTGTAAGACATGTCTGGGACATGCTATGACCACATTATGAGAGCCAGTGTAAGCCCATGTCTGGGACATGGCATCAGCATAGAAATGAGTGCCAGAGTAAGACATGTTTGGGACATGCATCGGCCTCGACAGAGATAGCTGGTGTAAGACGTGTCTGGGGCACGCATCAGCTAAGAGTTGTGCTAGTGTAAGACATGTCTACGACATGCATCAGTACACATGTATGAGAGCCAGTGTAAGACCATGTCTAGGACATGGCATCGGCAATTTATCCCATGTTGAAGGTTCATAGAATATCCAGTAGTATTCCAAATGGTTCAATGGTGGAAGTTATAGTTCAATTTTGATAAAGAAAGGATGATCATGTTGTGAGTGTTATAGGTACCTACGTGATAAGCATGAGTAACGAGCTTAATTTAGAAAATGAGACTCGAGTATATGATAATGAGTAAGTTTAGTTATGTTTACCTTTGAGCTATAAGCATGATGGCAAATGGTGAGATTGTTGTTGTATATATATTTATATGCAACTTACTAAGTTTTATGCTTACTCTCTTTCCTTTCCCTTTTCTTACAGTACTGCCATTTTGCTCAAGAATCCTTCGAAGTCTGAGATATCATTCACACTATCATCTGTACTACTCGGTATAGTTGGATTTACATTTTTGATTATGGCATGTATAGGGCTAGACTAGGAAGTTGTATTATTACGAGAATTATTCATGTCTTTTTGGCTTAAGTCAAAGGCCCTTCACTTTGTATCAAGTCTGGAATAATGGCTATTATTCATTTTGAAGAATGCATGTAATGTTCTTTCTATGGATGAATTGGTGTCCATTGTGATGAAATTTGTATATTGACATGATCTTATGTAGGTTGTGAAAAATGGGTGACAAAATGGCTTGGGAAATAGCCTAGTTTGTCCACACGGGTAAGACGCACGAGCGTGTGTCTAGGCCGTGTGTGACACACGGCTCACGCCCATGGGTGTGTGTTATGGTTGTGCATCTCGTACACTTAAAACTTTAAAGTCATTTTAGTACACGGGCGCGTGCCAATGCCGTGTCATAAAGTCAGTATGCATGCTAATGGTACACGGGCCAGAGACACGGCCGTGTGTCTCAGCCGTGTGAAGGACACGGTTATAGGGCACGGGTACGTCCTTGGGCCGTGTGGTTTTGGTAGAATACCCAAGTTTTCAGACATGGGTTCGGGAAATGGGCGTGTCCTTAGCACACGTTCGTGTGTTCTATACCCACACGGGCATGTAAAGCCTTGATGCATGAAATTTTCTAAGCTTTTAAGGAATTCTCTGTTGGGTTTCGAACCACCCTGGATGTATGTTTTGGGCCTCGTAAGCTTGTAAATGAGACTGATTGCTTGTGAAAAGAGAATTTTTTAAATTGTTTGAGATTTCACGGCCCAGTTTTATACAGTTAGTTGAGTTTAAGTCAGGTAGCACCACAAACCCTATCCTAGCGTCGGATACGGGCGAGGGGTGTTACACTTTAGGTACACAGTTGCACCTTAGTACTGCTTTTCATCCACAAGTCGATGGTTAGTCTAATAGAGTAATTCAGATTCTCGAAGATATGCTTCGTTATTGTGTTTAGAATTTGAAGGCAAATGGGAGAAATATTTTCCATTGGTTGAATTTGTGTATAGAAATAATTTTCAATCGAGAATAAAGATGGCACCATATGAAGCTTTATATGGTCGTAAATGCCAAACTCCGCTTTACTCGACCGAGCTTAGTGAGAACAAGATTCACGGGGTTGATTTGATTAGAGACACAGAAGATAAAGTGAAAGTCATTCATGACAGTTTGAAAATAGCTTCAGATCGACAGAAATCGTATGCAGTTTTGAAACGTAAAGACATTGAATTTCAGACCAGCGACAAATTATTTCTAAAAGTATCTCCATGGAAGAAAATCCTTTGATTTGGTTGTAAAGGAAAATTGAGTTTGCGATTCATCGGGCCTTATGAAATCATAGAAAGAATAGGGCCAGTGGCATATCGACTAGCTTTACCATCTGAGTTAGAAAGGATTCACAATGTGTTTCATGTGTTGGTGTTGCGCCATTATAAATTAGATCCATCATATGTAATTTCTCTGACAGAGATAGAAATTCAACCTGATATGACGTACAACGAAGAACTTGTAACACCCCTCACCCCTATCCAACGTAGGGACAGGGTTCGAGGCATTACCGGACTTAAACATTCACAACATGCAAAACTGGGCCACAAAATTTCACCAAAAATTAAAACATCTCGAACACATGCATATCGTCCCTTATATAGGTCTTCGAAACCTATAACATACATTGGGATGGTTCGGGACTAAACCAAGAACTTTGAAAATCTTTGGGCAACTTAACTAATTTTCTTGCTTCGGAGAGTCACACGCCCGTGTGGATTGGGCCATGTGGTCAATTTCAAGGCTATTTTCCAAGCCAATTGTCACCCTTAATTACCTACATATACTTATACATTTTCATAGCAATTGACATGGCATATTTGAGTAATTATATATTCATAATCAAGACACAAGCATGACATTCTTACAACAACACATAACATATTACCAATATCAGACATAACATGAATAGCTAGATTTATAAGTCAGAATCGTTAGCTCACTAAATACCAATATATTTGACCAAATTATAATAACACATGTTATAAAACTAGGTCCCTATACATGCCACTCACTTGATAATTCTAGCATATGTGTTTATATTGTCAAGGTGTTGGCTTGATAGTGTGATGCTGCCTCTGACGATCTGCAACCTCAAGTTAACCTGACAACACTAAAAGAAATGAAAATAAGGGGGTAAGCTTTATGCTTAGTAAGCTCACATGAAAATAATAATTAATTTACTAACATGCTTTCCATAGTAAAACTATCCCAATTGTACATTTACACATGTTCTGGTTAAACTATTTTCTTGAGTCACAGTCACTAAGTCAATTATATCTGGAGCTAAGAAACTCCAAATTAAGATCCGTAATTTTTCCCAAAAACTAGACTCATATATCTTTCCACCATAAAATTTTTATAATTTTTTGTCCTGGCACTAAGTACAGTTTCTTTTTTAAAGTCTCCCCTATTTTTCTATTTGACAACTTCAACCACTCTTCACTAACATTTAATTATCTTTTGATATCCAACTCAAATGAGGTTCTAGTTTCTTTTTTCTGAAAATAAATTCAATAAGGAATCTAACCATATAAATTATGTTCCTTAACTGTTTTTGTACAAGTTTTAATGATTTTTACAATTCAGAATAGGGGATGACGAAATCAGTCTGAACCAGTCTTACAAAAATATAAATATATCAAAATACAGAATTCCTTTGTTTGATATGTTTTTCTATATGAAAATAGATTCAATAAGCTTTAATTTCATATCTCATTCCACTTCTAGTTCAACTTCTACTATTTTTGGTGATTTTTCAAATTCACTCCCCTGCTGTTGTTTTAGACTGTTTATCCCAAATTTCATTCCTTCACTAAAATTTCTTATTATCAACTTTCAAGATAATACTTATCCATATTCATCTTATTAAAAATTCAATCACATATCTAACTCATAATTCAAAACTCATATATTCATATTCCGGTATTATCCCACATTTTTTTTTCACGTTAAATTTCATTTACCAAACTTGTTTCTCCCAGTGAACACTTTGGAAAGTAACAATATCCTGTGGTTTTAGCACATAGCTCCACACTATTGGGCTAACATGTAATTGTGGCATACACACTTAGCGCCACTTTTCAAATTAACATGTATAACCGTGGCATATCCACTTAGCACCACGTTACATGTTTAACCGTGGTATATCCACTTAGCACCACGTTAATAAATCAATATATGTAACCGTGGCATATCCACTTAGCACCACTTAGCACCACGTTGCATGTTTAACCGTGATATATCCACTTAGCACCACATTAATGAATCAATATATGTAACCGTGGCATATCCACTTAGCACCATGTTACATGTATCATTATGTGTAATCGTGGTATATCCACTTAGCACCACGTTACACGTATAACCGTGGTATATCCACTTAGCACCACATTTTTTCATTTCGAAGGTTCAACCGAGATTTCCTTATTTAATCTCAACTCATCAACCACAAATCACCCTTTGTGTCCATTAATTGAACAATACTAAAACTTATTTCATTTGAACTCTCTTCACAAGTCCATTTCATTTCACATGTCAAACATGTACTTATGAGTTTCGAGTATGTACCTGTGCTATCTCTTAGCACAACCACTCAAGCAAATAGGACAATCATATGCAAGATCTCATATTCTCGGTAATCACCCATTTCTTTTAAATATCATATTCCTTCAAATTTCTATTAACATCAAATTCAATACAATTATAACAAATTATATTTCATGTATATCAATAATAACATGAATAATAGGCTTATTAAATCCCGCGAACTTACCTCGAATCTAGAAATGGCAATTTACCATTCTAGTCCATAACCTTATATTTTCCCGATTTAAGCCCAAATCTTGATTTCCTTGATTATTAAGCTTGGAAGCTTGGCCAAACCCTAACCATGGCTGATATTAGTACATTCTTCTGTAGCAAGAAGAAAGGGACACATTTTGGGTTTAAAATTTGTCTTTTAATTCATTTTACCCCTAAATGACCAAAATGCCCCTTTTACTATTCTCTCAAATTTTACCCAACCAAGGCCATTTTTGTCCAACAAGTTATACAATGGTTTAATTATCATCTAAGGACCTCCTATTTAAAATTTCATGACAATTAGACACCTCTAACATGTAAAACTGAACTTTTGCACTTTTTATAATTTAGTCCTTTTTACTAAATTGAGTGCCCAAACATCGAAATTTTCGAACGAAATTTTCATGAAATCATTTCTTGAAATTGTAGACCATAAAAATATAATAAAAATAAAATTTTCCTCATCAAATTTGTGGTCCTGAAACCACTGTTCTAATTAAGCCCAAAATCGGGATGTTTCAGAACATATCAGAATTCTAGCTCGAGAGGTTAAAGAGTTAAGAAATAAAAGCATATCTTTAGTAAAATTTTTGTGGCAAAATCATGGAGTTGAAGAAGCTACTTGGGAACTTGAGGAAACTATGAGAAAATAGTACCCTAACCTATTTTCTGGTAAGATTTTCGGAGACGAAAATTCCTAAGGGGGAGAGTTGTACCATTTTTAGTCAAACCGAAATAGTGGTTTTGGGACAACAAATCCAAGGTCAAATTAACTATTTTATTATTATTTTAATATTTACAACATGATAGTATGATTGTGTGAAAGTTTCATTAAGAAATTTTATTGTTTGAGTGTTTAATTTGATAAAAAAGACTAAATTGCATCAAGTGCAAAACTTGAGTTCTAATAGCTAAAGGTGTTTAATAGCTATGGAATATTAAAGTAAAGGTCCTTAAGTGGTAATTAGCCCATAATAGGGTTAGTGGAAGTTATTGGCTTGGTATAAGTGAAAATTTTGATATTTTTAAAGGTTATAAAAGTAATTAAGTAGATTTATGTGAAAATAAATAAAATAAAAACCAAAATTTTAGTACTTTCATCTTTCTTAGTAGAAAATTGAAGAGAAGAAAAGCTATATTTTAGGGTTTCATTCGGCCAAGACATTAATGTTCATTTAGATATGATTTTTTGTCCCGTTTTTTAATGATTTCTATGTTTTTGATATCGTTGCAGCTTAGTCTAGTTAGCCCAGGGACTATTTTGCAAAACTGTTAAAGGTTTAGGGTTTTCCCATTAATGAATATTGGTGTATTTTTAGGTTTAATGATAGAAAATACATGCTTGTTGTTAGATAAAAAACATTTATTAAGTGATTTTTAGTAAAATGTCCAATTAGGGATTACATTATGAAATGTGTAAAATTCATGGTTAAATTGTGAAATAAATTAAAAATATGGGCTACTAGGGACCTAAATGAAATTTGGCTAGCATGGGGTTTGGTTGAAATGCATGAATTTGTAATTTTATGAAATAAGGACTAAATTATAAAAATACTAAAATGTTAGGGGCAAAAATGTAAAATGTGCCTTAATGTTTGTTTTGGACTAAATGGAATTGAGTGATAATTAAATATGTTAATTTTAATTACATTTAGATCAAGAAAAGTGAAATACGGATTTAGATCGGGGAAAGAACAAGATTTTGGACTAATCGACTCGTTTCGTCGTTTTCGAATTCGAGGTAAGTTCGTATGTAATAAGCAGTGTTATTTTTGTATTTTAAATTCTTTGGTATTGGATAAACAGTGAATACGACACTACGGACATGTTCAACAACAATTCGGCAAGTGTGAAATCCCGGTTGATCCTTAGAACTAGATTAGGATTCAAATGACATGTCATTAGGGGTTATGTGATTTGGGTGTTGGTCCGTACATCCTACCGGTGGTTGAGTTATCTGGCATGTGTTGGAGATTCTCATCAACTTGTGTGAGCAGCATCGGGTAGCTTCGTCATAACGATCAGCTTGTGTAAGCAGAGCTGTTGATAGCTCGAGAGTGAGCATTATATGTGATACGAGATTGAGATAGCTTCGGCTATGTATGTGGCACTTAGGTGCGAGATTCCCAAGTATCCAATAGTATTCCAAAGGTTCAATGATATATTAGAGATATGGTTGTGTAAATGTTGATACAAAATGGTACAAGTATGTACATAAACAATACAAGCATTGAATTGAAGAAACTTGTGAAATTTATGTCTAATTTTTGGGAATGGAAATTGGGGTGGTTGATGGCTCAAACTAATATATATTATAATATATTTTAATTACATAATTTGTGCATATTTGGTAAGTTAAGTTTATTGCTATACGAACTTACTAAGCTTTATAGCTTACTTTGTTTATTTTCCGTGTTTTATAGCGAAATCAAAGCTAGCTTGAATTCGGGAATCGTCGGAGACTTCATCACACTATCCAACTATCCCTTTAGTACTTTTGAACTTAAGTTTTTTGAGTATATAACATGTATAGGAAATTTGTTCATTTTGGTATATATGTTGTTGATAAATTTAGTCATTTGAAATGACTTGTAAATGTTAATGTTTTGGTTTTGTATATAGCCATGAGAGTTGGCTTAATTTGGTTGATTTGGTTGTGTATTCATATGTGCATATGGCTTTGGTTATGTGTTTATTAATGGATATGTGATGCTTAATGATCATTGGTAATTAGGGATACTAAATGGTTGAGATATGAGATTTGGTATGTTTGAATTATAAGTAAAAAAATGCATGTTTGAAATGTAACCATATTGATGATTTAAGAATGTGATAATTTGGTATAAAATGAATAGCATATTTTGATATTGTGTGTGTTGTATTTGTTAGTATTGAAATGGTATAAATGATGTTTGGTTTAGGTTGATTGAATGCCTATTTAGGTCTTGTTTTGGTGACATTTGGTTTGGTGTAGGTGTATACAAATTTGAGTGGAAAAATGGCTTAGTAAATAGCCTATTTTTTTCCATACGGGTAGAGACACGGACGTGTGTCTCAGCCGTGTGTGACACACAGTTAGGTTAACGACCGTAGGTTCCCTGGTGTTGAATTAAAAATCAAGTCAGTATACCTTACAGGTTTGGCACGACCTAGCACACGACCTAGCACACGGGCGTGTATGGCCATATCTTAGGAAACAAGGGCGTGTGTGTTCGTCGTGTGACCCAAGTCAGAAAGTTACACGGGTTAGGACATGTAATAGCCCCTTTTTAGTCAAATCAGAATAGTGGTTTTAGGACCACAAATCCAAAGTCAAAATATTTATTTTATTATTTTATTAAAGTTTTGAGCATGATAGAATTATAATGTGAAAGTTTTGTAAAGAAATTTTACTGTTTGAATGTTTAATTCGGTAAAAGGACTAAATCGCGTAAAGCTTAAAATTAGAGTTCTAATAGTTAAATGTATTAAATAGCTATGAAATTAAATTGTAGGAATCCTTATGTTGAAATTAGACCAATGGTTGTTTGAATGAACATGTTAAGACATGTATTAGGTGAATTTTTATGTTAATTATTAAGGTTATTTTTGTAGTTTATAAATTATGTTATAGTAAGTAAAATAAAACAAAAATACCCACCCATTATCATCATTTTCTTACCGAAACTAGGAAGAAAGAATAGCCATTTTTGTTCATTTGAGATTCAGCCATTTAGGTTCTTCATTAAGATCAAGATAAGACGAGATTGGGTTTAGACCAGAGAAAAGGAAAGATTAACGAATAGCTGATAGTTATTATCCGAGCGATACGAGGTAAGTTCGTATAATTAGAATCAAACTTTTAAATACTTGAAATAATTGAAATGAATGTGAATGCCTTATCGATATAGTTTAATGGTCACTGAAGCCCCGTTTGAACTGTAAAAATTTATAGGATACGAGTGACATGTCACTAGGGTTACCATTTTGGTTGAGATCCTGCATGTGTTGTGGACTCATCGTAGCTCGTATGACCTTACCGATATATCAGCTCATAAGAGCTTAGTGTTCTCAGCTCGTACGAGCTTACTGTTTCAGATCGTCAGAGCTTACTGTCCATCAGCTCAGGAGGAGCTTACTATTCATAGCTCGAAAGAACAGAAAATGATAATGAATTGACGGATTATTGATTTATATGTATTGTATATCACCAGAGTATCCCTCAAGATTCTAATAGGTTCAATGGGCATAAATTCTGTGATATGGTAAAGTACTGTTTATACGAATGAATTATTGTTTATGCGATTGAAAGTAAGATATTACAAATGATGTACATGATGTATGTGAATTTGATATGATATAATGTATTAAGTATTTACATTGAGATAATGGATGATTTCATGTATTTAAGTAACTAACTTGTAATGAATGCTTGTGTTTAGGCATTTGGTAATTCAATTGAATACACATTAATTATTGCCTTGATTATGTATAAATGGTAAGTTTAATTCTAAATTATACGGGCTTACTAAGCTATAAAGCTTACTCGTTTCTTTTTCATGTTTTATAGAGGTTCGATAGCTCGCTCGTTTCAGACAAGTTAGAGTTACACATCACACTATCCAATTGTCGATTGGTACTTTAGAACTTGTGGATTTATGTAAATATGGCATGTATAGGCTAGTTATATAGATGATAGTTATGGCTACTTGAGATTGTGATTTTGGTACATTTTGTGTATAAGTTAAGCCATGTTATTTGGCTAACTTGATATTATGTTTTGGTATGTTTTAGCAAATAGTAGATGAAATGAAATATGCAAATGTGTTTTGTTATGTGGTAAGTGTATGGTATTAGTTAATTATTTGAATACTATGATGAATTGGTATAATTTGTGTATGAAATGTTATGGAATGGCTGCCAATTGGGTTGTAAAAATGTTACCATTTATGCTTGTGTATACATGTGAAAATAGGGTGGCATAATGGCTTCGCAAATAGCCAATTTTTGTCCACACGAGTGTATGTCTCAACCGTTTGTGACACACGGTCATGTTACATGGCCGTGTGTCCCCTAGTGCTGATATTAAAATTAAGTCAGTATGTTCCACACGGTCTCACACATGGCCGTGTGACCGGCCGTGTAGTACAAGTCAGTATATCCCCTAATTGGCACACAGCCTAGCACACGGGCGTGTGACTTGGCCGTGTTGCATAAGTTAGTATACCCTACAGGTTTGGTACGGCCTAGCACATGGCCTGGCACACGGGCTAGACACACGGGCATGTGGTCAGCCGTGTGACCCAAGTCAGTATGTATGCCTTGTTTATACATGGCCTGAGAAATGAGGGTATCTGGAGCCGTGTGAGGCAAACGGCCTGTTCACATGGGCGTGTGATCCCTGTTTACATGAAAAATTTCTAAGTTTTTCTAAAATTTTCATATGTTATCAGTTTAGTCCCGAACCACATCTAAAGCATGTTTATGGCCTCGTAGGCTATATTAACGGACAACTTGATTTGAATTGTATAATGATTGTATGATCTCAAATTGAATGTATGAAAATAGTACAGTTATATGTGTTATAAGTTCAGTAATGCTCTGTAACCCTATTCCAGCGTTGAATGGGTGTTACAGGATACAGGCTGCGACATGGCCATGTGATTCAAATTCGAATGTCCATACTGCCTGTGGCACGGGCGTGTCTTTGGCCGTGTGTCCCCTATAGTTTGGAAAGTTTTCTAAGTTTCATAAAAATTTCTTGAGTTATTGGTTTAGTCCTGAACCACCTCGAATGCATGTTTTGGGCCTCGTAGGCTCGAATTAGGGATGATGTGAATGATGTTGAATGATGATTATATGAAAATTTAAAATGTATGTGAAATGTGTGTTTAATTGTATAGTAAGTCCGATAATGCTTCATAACCCTATTTCGACGTTGAATACGGGTGGGGGGCGTTACAATGACTGAATGTCCAAAAGCTATAAATGGTGATATTCTCCTTAGCAAATCAGTGGAGAAGATGAATGGATAGAAAAATGTCTTTTATTACACTTAATTTTAATTTTATAACTAATTTAATTATTTAACCTTTAAATAACTTCAAAATTTCCATAATGCCAAGCCAATATCATCCACTATCTAATAATGGGCTAATTACCACATAATGACCTCCAATTTAATATTTCATAGCTATTAGACACCTTTAGCTAATAGAACTCCACTTTTGCACTTTACGCGATTTAGTCTTTTTTATCAAATTAAGCATTTAAACGACTAAATTTCTTAATCAAAGTTTCACACAATCATACTATCATGTTATACATATTAAAATAATAATAAAATAAATATTTTGGCCTCAGATTTATGATCCTGAAACCACTGTTCCGATTTGACTAAAAATGGGTTGTTACAATGTAGAAGTCCTTAGAAGCCCTGGAAACACGAAGAGTCAACAACCCCCTTCAAGCGGCTCTAATTTCTCTCCGAGATAGAAAACTTGGAAAAAAAATTTTGAAGATGCTCCCCACAATTTGAAACGATTGTTAAAATTCTTCTAAAAGAAAACTCAAGAGAAATTCTTGAAAAGAAAAACTCATAGAGAATTTATTAACTCAAAAGAGAAGTTGAATAATGATGAATTGATGTTTGTGTACAATGTAAAAGCCTTTATATAGGCCAGCTAAATAAATCTAAACAAAACTATTTAAGTATACTAGAACTTTAATTAGCCTAAACAAGAAGTAGTTTTAAACTAAACTTTCTTGTTGACATAAAACTCCAAAATAACTTAAAATACTTAATAACTGTTAAAAATTTGTAATAAAAAATAATAAAATAATAAGAACTGATAAATACAATATTTGGCATATATATAATAAAATTTAAGCCTAAAACCCAAACTAAATGTGACACCCCTAAAGTGACCCTAGTCGGAAAGTGGTTTCAGGACCACGAAACCGAGTCACAAAAATAATTAGATGTTATATTCTGTGCTTATTGTATGTGGAATTTGTATGTGTGAATATTTCGTACCTTGATTTTTATCAAGGCGGTGTTAATTTATAAGAAAGGACCCATGTGATAAGACTTGAAAATGTGATAGGTGAAATTTAAAGTGGCCAAATAATGCATGAGTTTTTGACATGAGGGACTTGCATGTCAAATGGACCACTTTTAATTAGTGGCCGGCCATAATGATAGTTGATAGATATTATATGCATTTTTATTATAGCATGATAATAGTTAATGGCTTTATATTATGGAAGAAAGAATAATTAAAAGAAGGAAAGAGTGATAGAAACAAGGTATGTCCATCTTTCTTTTCCCCATTGCCGTATCTAGTGAAAGAAAAAAAAAAGGGGAGAAGAAGAAGCCAAGGCATTCGGCCATGGTTAGTTCATAAATCTAAGGTATGTTAATGTGATTTTTATGTAATTGTTCATGAATTTAAACCATAGTGCATGTGTGAAAATTTGATGTTTTAAATTAGACTTATGAAGGTGAATTTCATGTGATTGACTTAGTTGAGAACCTAAGAAAATATGATAGGGGAATATGTAAGGATCAAATGATAACAAAGTGAGGAAACTTGGGTTTGCATGTCAAATCACCCAAACCTCAAGTAGTGGCCGGCCAAGCAAGGATGGCTCTTCCATTAAGTTGAATTTTTAATGATGCTTTTATTAGTAAATGATTAAAATAGATCAAAAAAAAAAAGGAAAAGAAAGGGGGAATAAAATAAGAAAGCAAGAGGAAGTCTTCATCTTCTTTCTTTTCTTGAAGTGCCGTGAGCTAGGGAAGGAGGGGAGACTTCATTGTTTTTAGGTTCTAGCCGTACCTAAAGAAAGAAAAGAAGAAATTGAAGTTAAGGCATTTGGTCACCTTTAAGTGGATTAAGGTATGTTAATGCTCTATCATTGAAAATCTTTGTATATTTGGAGTGGCCATCAAGTATAGAAGCTAGCTCATGGCAAATGTTTTTTTTGTAAAGTTAAGAAGATGACATTCGGCCATGGATGGTTGTATTTCCTTGATGTCGTTTTTTGATGCTTTAGGGTATTGAGGGTTGATTATAGATGAGGTGAGTTTCTTGATTTAAAATTTGATGGATGTTAAGCTAGTTAGGCAACCAAAGGTTCAATATTTTTGTTATGTGGTTATATGTGCATTTCGGCCATGGTCTTTGTTTGAATTTGAGATTTGTAATGTGATTTTCCTAAATTGTCTATGAATTTTTGGTTGTTGATTTCATGGTAATGGTATATTGAATCCATGACTTGAATCCATGAAAATTTAGTAAGGTTGCATTCGGCAACTTGCTTGGAATTAAAAATTGATGTCTAAGCTTAGGTGATTTCGATGATGATATATATATATTCATAAGTATATTTAGTTTATTCGGCTTTGGTAGTTGCATGAGGTTATTAGCCGAATATACTAACATACATATACATGTGAAATTGGATTGTAAATATTTAGCAAGGTGGTTAAACTAGTTAAATTATTGATTTAGCTCAAGGAGTTAAAGGAGGCGAATCGAGCAAAGGCAAAGAAAAGGTTATCGAGTAGCCGAGTTGGAACCGTCTTACCCAACACGAGGTAAGTCATTAAGCATGTAGTTGGTATTATTTCAAATGGTCATAATGTTTATGTATTGATGCTGAATGGAATGAATAAATATACATATATATATATATGCATGTACGTATGTGATGATGAAATTGTTGAATGAAAGAAAAGAGGTAAGATGTACTGAGTTGTTGATCTCGACACTAAACGTGCGGGATAACCATTTATGACCATGAGATTGGCGCTAAGTGCGCGGGATTAAATTGTACAGCACTAAGTGTGCGATATGACTATGTTGCACTAAGTGTGCGAAATGAATATGATGCACTAAGTGTGCGAATTGACCATGCGGCACTAAGTGTGCTAGTTTGACTATGTAGCACTAAGTGTGCGATTTGATTACGTAGCACTAAGTGTGCGAGTTTATTATATAGCACTGAGTGTGCGGGCTCAATATACATTCGTGAATCATTATGGACACTATGTGTGCGACACTATTGAGTCGATCGCGGACAGCGGATCGGGTAAGTGTCTTGAGTACATGGCTAATATGTGCTATGCTTATACTTGGTGTTGAGCTCGGTAAGTTGAACCTATGTGACAACTATACTTGAAGTCACGTACATAAAATTTATCGTAGGATGGGTGAAAGGCCGTTTAGTCGTTTGATTGTAACGAAAATAAATTGATTTATGAAAATGCTTCAATGTCCTATTGATGAGTATATGGATTGTGAATGCATGAATTGATATGAAATTGAATCGATGGGTTGGAGGAACTATGGTATGGTTCGGTATGGATGGAGTAAATTGTCTCGTTCCATTTTGTTTCCTCTTGTGATAATTTTATTGATGGATGGTAGTGCATTGCTTTTGACTTACTGAGTTATAAACTCACTCGGTGTTTCCTTGTCACCCATTATAGGTTGCTTGGACTCATCTATTTTTGCGGGGTCAGGCCGTCATCGAAGTCATCACACCGGATAGCAAGTTTTGGTACTTTCTTCTTAGTTGGCTTAGAAGAACATTTTGGCATGTATAAGCTATTACGTTGTGTTTGAATTTTGGCATGTAAACTTTAAGCCATGCGAAAATGGCACGAATGTTCGATTGAGTTGGATCAAGGGTAGGCATGAGATGGACCTAGTTACTTTCGTAACAGATGCTGGCAGCAGCAGTGTCATGAGATCGAAAAATCACTAAAAATAGTAGGAGTGGAATTAATTGATGAATAAATTATGTAATCGAAGCTCGATGAGTCTGCTTTCATGAGGAAGTAACGAAAAGATCATATGAGCAGTATATTAAGAGATAATCAGATTATAGTGGGACAGGGCCAGAACGGTTTCTGGATTCCCTGCTCCGACTTTGGAAATTCATTACAAATTAACCAGAGATAATTAGGGGTCGTACCATATATGTACAGATTCCTCTCTGAGTCTAGTTTTCATAGAAACAAACGGCATCAGTATTGAAGCCCCGTGTAGGGAGATATCCAAGTCGTAATGGAAAAAGGTCAGTGTAGTCGATCCCTGCAACATGGGAGACTTTGACTAATAAACTGTACTAATTGGCCCGACCAAAAATTCTAGAAAAAAATACATAGATGGGTACATGAGTCTAGTTTCTGGGAAAAATTATGAAACTGATTTTCGAGTTACGAAACTCAAGATATGATTTTTAAAACGACTAGTACACAGATTGGGCAGTGTCTGGAAAATAAATTTTGTAAGGGGTTAAAGTCAGTTAACACCTCGTGTTCGACTCCGGTGTCGGTTTCGGGTTCGTGGTGTTACATTTAATTGGTATCAGAGCTATGGTTTAGTCGGTTCTAGGACTACCATAGCACGTATGAGTCTAGCTATACATGCCTTAATGTTAATGTTTAAAAGGGTGATGACTTCTGACGGTTGAAATGTTTTTGTTTTGATTAGTAAATGGATCCCGGTGAAGAAAGAACCCTAGCGGATGACGTTGAGAGCGTAGCGGCTGCTCCTGCACAAGGGACGCCGCCTGTTGAACCTCAGTCATCTGCGAATAATCAAGGTGAGGGGGCTAAACAAGCCTTCTTTACCATGATGAATGAGTGGGTCGCGCAATATGCCCGAACCAACCCGGCTGTCCAACAATTCCCAAATTTGAATAATCCACCCCAAGAGCCTGTAATGCCATCAGTCGCTGATCCTGTGAGGCTGAGTAAGCCACCTGTAGACTTGATTAGGAAGCGTGGGGCCGAGGAGTTCAAGGCCATAGTAACTGATGATGCCGAAAGGGCCGAGTTCTGGCTTGATAACACCATTCGGGTGTTCGATGAATTGTCATGCACACCCGATGAATGTCTAAAATGTGCTGTATCTTTGTTGCGAGACTCAGCCTACTATTGGTGGAGGACCTTGATTTCCATAGTCCCGAACGAGCGAGTAACTTGGGACTTCTTTCAAACGGAATTCCGGAAGAAATTTATTAGCCAACGGTTCATTGATCAGAAGCGTAAGGAGTTCTTGGAACTCAAGCAAGGCCGTATGACTGTATCTGAATACGAACATGAATTCGTAAGACTCTACCTGTTGAGTCTACTGAGCTCGTAATTCGAGTATCAAACCCTTTGGGTCAATGCGTACTTGTTGATAAAGTGTGTAAGAGATGCCCTCTAATAATCCGAGAATCCTGTTTTCTGGCCGATTTGATGCTTTTGCCGTTCGACGAGTTTGATGTTATTCTTGGTTTGGATTGGTTAACCGCGCATGATGCGGTTGTGAATTGCAAAAGCAAGACTATCGATTTGAGGTGCGCAAATAACGAAATAATCCGAGTTGACTCTGCGGACTTAAGGGGGTTGCCAGCTGTAATATCAGCAATGTTGGCCCAGAAATATGTAAGGAAAGGGTGCGAAGCATACCTCGCGTATGTACTTGATGACAAGGAGTTAGAAAAGAAACCCGAATCGGTGCCGGTGGTCTGTGAATACCCGGATGTTTTTCCTGAAGAGTTACCGGGTTTGCCACCTGTTCAGGAGGTAGAGTTTGGCATTGAGCTTGTACCTGGAACTACGCCAATTTCGATCGCTCCGTATCGTATGGCACTAACCGAGTTAAAAGAGTTGAAAGCTCAGTTGCAAGAATTGACGGATAGAGGTTTCGCTCGACCGAGTTTCTCACCTTGGGGTGCACCAGTATTGTTCGTGAAAAAGAAGGACGGAACCATGAGGTTGTGCATTGATTATCGTCAACTGAATAAAGTGACGATAAAGAATAAGTATCCGTTACCGCGTATTGATGATCTGTTCGATCAATTAAAGGGAGCATCAGTGTTTTCAAAGATAGATTTGAGATCGGGTATTCGAGTTGACCCGAGCAAAATTTCAGCCATACTTAACTGGAAGCCTTCGAGAAATGTTACCGAAGTCCGGAGCTTTCTAGGGCTCGCTGGTTATTACCAACGATTTGTCAAAGGTTTCTCGATGATAGCCACACCAATGACGAAGCTACTTCAGAAGGATGTTAAGTTCGAATGGACGGAGAAATGTCAGAAAAGCTTCGATCAACTGAAAACTCATCTGACTGAAGCTCCAATTTTGGTGCAACCCGAATCGGGTAAAGAGTTTGTCATTTATAGTGACGCATCCCTACTTGGGTTGGGTTGCGTATTGATGCAAGAAGGTCGAGTTGTGGCCTATGCGTCGAGACAATTGAAGCCACACGAGAAAAATTATCCGACCCATGATCTCGAACTAGCCGCCATTGTGTTTGCATTGAAAATATGGCGACATTATTTGTTTGGCGAGAAGTGCCATGTGTTTTCGGATCACAAAAGTCTCAAATATTTGATGACTCAACGAGACTTGAATCTGCGACAAAGACGTTGGCTTGAGTTGTTGAAAGATTACGAGCTTGTCATTGATTACCACCCGGGAAAGGCTAATGTGGTTGCGGACGCCTTAAGCCGGAAATCACTGTTTACTTTGCAAGCGATGAATGTACACTTGTCTGTTCTACCTGACAATGTGTTAGTAGCTGAATTAAAAGCCAAACCATTATTGACTCATCAAATTCGTGAAGCTCAGAAAGTCGATGATGAATTGGTTGCAAAACGAGCTGAGTGTGTTCCGAACAAGGAATCAGAGTTTCAGATTGATGATGATGGTTGTTTGAGGTTTAGAAGTCGTTTGTGTGTTCCAAGGAATTCAGAACTCATTCCGATGATTCTGAACGAAGCCCATTGTAGCCGAATGTCAATTCACCCGGGGAGTACGAAAATGTACAACGACTTGAAACGTCGGTTTTGGTGGCATGGTATGAAACGAGACATCTCCGACTTTGTTTCGAGATGTTTAATATGTCAACAAGTGAAAGCGGAACATCAAGTGCCTTCAGGGTTACTTCAGCCGATCATGATACCCGAGTGGAAATGGGATCGAGTCACAATGGACTTTGTGTCCGGACTACCATTGTCAGCAAGTAAGAAGGATACGATTTGGGTTGTTGTTGATAGACTGACTAAGTCGGCTCACTTTATTCCCGTGCGTACGGATTTTTCATTGGATAGACTAGCTGAATTGTACGTTTCTCAGATTGTGAGATTACACGGGGTACCTATTTCTATCGTGTCGGATAGAGATCCGAGATTCACCTCACGATTTTGGAAGAAATTGCAAGAAGCTTTGGGTACCAAGCTGCATTTTAGCACCGCTTTTCATCCCCAAACCGATGGTCAATCCGAGCGGATAATTCAGATACTTGAGGATATGTTGAGATGTTGCATCCTCGAGTTTAGTGGTTCATGGGAACGGTATTTACCCTTGATCGAATTCGCTTACAACAATAGTTTCCAATCAAGTATTAAGATGGCACCTTACGAGGCTTTGTACGGTCGTAAATGCCGTACGCCATTGTTTTGGACCGAGCTCGGTGAAAGTAAAATTTTCGGAGTTGATTTGATTAAAGATGCCGAACAGAAAGTAAAGGTAATCCGTGAAAGTCTGAAGGTAGCCACAGATCGTCAAAAATCGTATGCGGATCTGAAACGGAAGGACATTGAATATCAGGTGGGAGATAAAGTGTTCCTTAAAGTTTCACCTTGGAAAAAGGTACTCAGATTTGGCCGTAAAGGCAAGTTGAGCCCAAGATTCATTGGGCCGTACGAAATTTCTGAATGAGTGGGGCCGGTTGCATATAGATTGATTTTGCCCCCTGAACTTGAAAGGATACACGATGTCTTTCATGTTTCGATGCTTCGACGCTATAGATCTGATCCTTCGCACATAATTAGTCCGTCGGAGGTTGAAATTCGAGCCGATATGAGTTATGAAGAAGAGCCGATGTGTATCCTAGCTCGTGAAGTGAAGGAGTTGCGGAACAAAAGGGTTCCGTTAGTAAAGGTGTTATGGCTCAAACACGGGATCGAGGAAGCTACTTGGGAAACCGAGAGTTCGATGAAAGAACGATACCCAAACCTATTTACCGGTAAGCTTTTCGAGGACGAAAATCCCTAAAGGGGGGGAGAGTTGTGACACCCCTAAAGTGACCCTAGTCGGAAAGTGGTTTCGGGACCACGAAACCGAGTCACAAAAATAATTAGATGTTATATTCTGTGCTTATTGTATGTGGAATTTGTATGTGTGAATATTTCGTGCCTTGATTTTTATCAAGGCGGTGTTAATTTATAAGAAAGGACCCATGTGATAAGACTTGAAAATGTGATAGGTGAAATTTAAAGTGGCCAAATAATGCATGAGTTTTTGACATGAGGGACTTGCATGTCAAATGGACCACTTTTAATTAGTGGCCGGCCATAATGATAGTTGATAGATATTATATGCATTTTTATTATAGCATGATAATAGTTAATGGCTTTATATTATGGAAGAAAGAATAATTAAAAGAAGGAAAGAGTGATAGAAACAAGGTATGTCCATCTTTCTTTTCCCCATTGCCGTATCTAGTGAAAGAAAAAAAAAAAAGGGGGAGAAGAAGAAGCCAAGGCATTCGGCCATGGTTAGTTCATAAATCTAAGGTATGTTAATGTGATTTTTATGTAATTGTTCATGAATTTAAACCATAGTGCATGTGTGAAAATTTGATGTTTTAAATTAGACTTATGAAGGTGAATTTCATGTGATTGACTTAGTTGAGAACCTAAGAAAATATGATAGGGGAATATGTAAGGATCAAATGATAACAAAGTGAGGAAACTTGGGTTTGCATGTCAAATCACCCAAACCTCAAGTAGTGGCCGGCCAAGCAAGGATGGCTCTTCCATTAAGTTGAATTTTTAATGATGCTTTTATTAGTAAATGATTAAAATAGATCAAAAAAAAAAAGGAAAAGAAAGGGGGAATAAAATAAGAAAGCAAGAGGAAGTCTTCATCTTCTTTCTTTTCTTGAAGTACCGTGAGCTAGGGAAGGAGGGGAGACTTCATTGTTTTTGGGTTCTAGCCGTACCTAAAGAAAGAAAAGAAGAAATTGAAGTTAAGGCATTTGGTCACCTTTAAGTGGATTAAGGTATGTTAATGCTCTATCATTGAAAATCTTTGTATATTTGGAGTGGCCATCAAGTATAGAAGCTAGCTCATGGCAAATGTTTTTTTTGTAAAGTTAAGAAGATGACATTCGGCCATGGATGGTTGTATTTCCTTGATGTCGTTTTTTGATGCTTTAGGGTATTGAGGGTTGATTATAGATGAGGTGAGTTTCTTGATTTAAAATTTGATGGATGTTAAGCTAGTTAGGCAACCAAAGGTTCAATATTTTTGTTATGTGGTTATATGTGCATTTCGGCCATGGTCTTTGTTTGAATTTGAGATTTGTAATGTGATTTTCCTAAATTGTCTATGAATTTTTGGTTGTTGATTTCATGGTAATGGTATATTGAATCCATGACTTGAATCCATGAAAATTTAGTAAGGTTGCATTCGGCAACTTGCTTGGAATTAAAAATTGATGTCTAAGCTTAGGTGATTTCGATGATGATATATATATATTCATAAGTATATTTAGTTTATTCGGCTTTGGTAGTTGCATGAGGTTATTAGCCGAATATACTAACATACATATACATGTGAAATTGGATTGTAAATATTTAGCAAGGTGGTTAAACTAGTTAAATTATTGATTTAGCTCAAGGAGTTAAAGGAGGCGAATCGAGCAAAGGCAAAGAAAAGGTTATCGAGTAGCCGAGTTGGAACCGTCTTACCCAACACGAGGTAAGTCATTAAGCATGTAGTTGGTATTATTTCAAATGGTCATAATGTTTATGTATTGATGCTGAATGGAATGAATAAATATACATATATATATATGCATGTACGTATGTGATGATGAAATTGTTGAATGAAAGAAAAGAGGTAAGATGTACTGAGTTGTTGATCTCGGCACTAAACGTGCGGGATAACCATTTATGACCATGAGATTGGCGCTAAGTGCGCGGGATTAAATTGTACAGCACTAAGTGTGCGATATGACTATGTTGCACTAAGTGTGCGAAATGAATATGATGCACTAAGTGTGCGAATTGACCATGCGGCACTAAGTGTGCGAGTTTGACTATGTAGCACTAAGTGTGCGATTTGATTACGTAGCACTAAGTGTGCGAGTTTATTATATAGCACTGAGTGTGCGGGCTCAATATACATTCGTGAATCATTATGGACACTATGTGTGCGACACTATTGAGTCGATCGCGGACAGCGGATCGGGTAAGTGTCTTGAGTACATGGCTAATATGTGCTATGCTTATACTTGGTGTTGAGCTCAGTAAGTTGAACCTATGTGACAACTATACTTGAAGTCACGTACATAAAATTTATCGGAGGATGGGTGAAAGGCCGTTTAGTCGTTTGATTGTAACGAAAATAAATTGATTTACGAAAATGCTTCAATGTCCTATTGATGAGTATATGGATTGTGAATGCATGAATTGATATGAAATTGAATCGATGGGTTGGAGGAACTATGGTATGGTTCGGTATGGATGGAGTAAATTGTCTCGTTCCATTTTGTTTCCTCTTGTGATAATGTTATTGATGGATGGTAGTGCATTGCTTTTGACTTACTGAGTTATAAACTCACTCGGTGTTTCCTTGTCACCCATTATAGGTTGCTTGGACTCATCTATTTTTGCGGGGTCAGGCCGTCATCGAAGTCATCACACCGGATAGCAAGTTTTGGTACTTTCTTCTTAGTTGGCTTAGAAGAACATTTTGGCATGTATAAGCTATTACGTTGTGTTTGAATTTTGGCATGTAAACTTTAAGCCATGCAAAAATGGCACGAATGTTCGATTGAGTTGGATCAAGGGTAGGCATGAGATGGACCTAGTTACTTTCGTAACAGATGCTGGCAGCAGCAGTGTCATGAGATTGAAAAATCACTAAAAATAGTAGGAGTGGAATTAATTGATGAATAAATTATGTAATCGAAGCTCGATGAGTCTGCTTTCATGAGGAAGTAACGAAAAGATCATATGAGCAGTATATTAAGAGATAATCAGATTATAGTGGGACAGGGCCAGAACGGTTTCTGGATTCCCTGCTCCGACTTTGGAAATTCATTACAAATTAACCAGAGATAATTAGGGGTCGTACCATATATGTACAGATTCCTCTCTGAGTCTAGTTTTCATAGAAACAAACGGTATCAGTATTGAAGCCCCGTGTAGGGAGATATCCAAGTCGTAATGGGAAAAGGTCAGTGTAGTCGATCCCTGGAACATGGGAGACTTTGACTAATAAACTGTACTAATTGGCCTGACCAAAAATTCTAGAAAAAAATACATAGATGGGCAGATGAGTCTAGTTTCTGGGAAAAATTACGAAACTGATTTTCGAGTTACGAAACTCAAGATATGATTTTTAAAACGACTAGTACACAGATTGGGCAGTGTCTGGAAAATAAATTTTGTAAGGGGTTAAAGTCAGTTAACACCTCGTGTTCGACTCCGGTGTCGGTTTCGGGTTCGGGGTGTTACACTAAATATGATTTAAACTTGAATTAAAAACTCAAAACTCATAATTCTCGTCATAATCCTATCCAAGAATTTTTCTCGCGCAATCTTTTCTAAAACTATTGTAACTTGAGTTTTCAAACTTGAAATCATGTGATTCAAAGTGCATTTCAAAGCTAAGAGATAGATCTTCAAACTCTATGTAGACATCTTAGTACATAAATACCTAGATCTCATATAAATATTTGTCGTAATTTGACTAATCTGTTCAGCTTGAAAATTAACAGCTTGGTCGGACCCATCACATCCATGGGTCTAAAATTGGGCCTAGAGACTGGCATCATTTCCCTCTTCCTCAAGAATATTTGTCCTTGAATCTTTAGCTACATAAAAGGAAAAGGGATTAGAATTCATAACAATAAAATGAAAGAAAATACTTACCTAAGCCTTCTTGTGCATAAAAACTATTTCCAAGATCAAAAATATGATTTTCATCTCCCAAATCAATACGGATCAAGTACCTCTCTTTCAAAGACAAACCATCAGCACTAAACAAAGAAATATTAGGCACATCAGTGTTCAAGTAAAAAGTAACCTGTAACTTTCTATCAATATGCATTGTCATCCATAAGAATTTCCAAAGATTAGTTAATAATGTCACATAATAATGAAAACCCATAAGTTTTAAATTATTATGTAAAAATTCATATTTAACATTTAAGGTAGAAAATTTTGTTAAAAGATCAAATGCATAAGGTTTTTTAATAAGCTTGTCGAATGAAACAAAAGTAAGCTTTACATACCCAGATAAACACATAAAATCAATTGAACTTTCAAACCATTGTTTATTAAAACTTGACAAATGAGAAAGCATGTCATAAAGAAAAATAAAATCAGTAGCATACTTATGAAAAAACATTCAAGGTATGCCTCCTTAAATAAATTTCTAATGTTTCCTTTCTTTCTTACCTTGTAGTAGTTGTGGGGAATTATCAATGTTCAACATACCTCATTCCCTCAAGTAAAATCGTCTATCGATGGTAGAGTAATATAACTAGCAGTCCCTCAATGGATCCTTGAAGTCTTGTAATGAAGAAACCCCATTAAAAAAATTTAGGTTAGGGTTAGTTAAAATATAACCATTCCTCTCTTTTGTATGAATATTTTCTTGATTTTCATTTTCTTTTTCCACTTGAAAACTCTCCAATTTTACCTCATATTGATTTTCACTCATCAAATTTGGACCATCACGTAGATTTTTATCACTTAAGGTCTCTTTTCTCTTAGTCTTTTCACCTTAATTTTCCTCACTTCCAATATCCCCCTCACAAGTATTACGAATATTCAGCTCAATATAATACATCTCAATACGAGAACATGACATTACTATATCATCTAATTCCATAGATTTGAGGAAAAAAATTTCACTATCATCTTTCTTCGGTTCACAAAGTTTGCCATCACAAATCTCTTTTCGACTGGAGTACGGGTCAACAAAAGATATAGAGTCATACTTACTTTCTTCTCTAGTTGGATATTTAATTGGAAATTGGAAACCCTTATCATCTTTTAAACTGTAACACCCTTTACCCGTATCTGACACCAGAACAGGGTACAAGGCATTACCGGGCATAAACTCAAACGAACATTTAAAACCAAGAAATGAATTTCCATTAGAATTTAAAACTTTTCAAAAACATTCGTATCGACCCTTAGACGAGCCTACGAGGTCCAAAACATACATCGTGAGGGGTTCGGGACTAAACCGAGAACTTTGGAAACTCTCCAAACACTAAGAAATTTTTTCATAAAAACAGGGGTCATATGCCCGTGTGATTTGGGACATCCCCGGTGGGTAGGCCGTGTGGTCACACACGCCCGTGTCCCTATCCCTTGTAACTCTCCATTTATGACATCATCAACAAATTAGGGTCACATGGCCAGGGCACACGCCCGTGTGCTAGGCCATGTGGGCGATTTAATATTCATAATTTTTCATAAAATAGGTACAGACTTCACACAACACCGCTAAGACACACAACTGTGTCTCTGCCCGTGTGGCCAATTCGAAGCTAAAATTAAAAAATGCAGGGACATACAGTCGGATCACACACCCAATGGGCAAGCCGTGTGTCTTACACGACCTAGACACACGCCCGTGTGTCCGCCCGTGTGTCCAACCGTGTAGACAGAACTAAGGCTATTTACCAAGCCTTTTTTCCACCCTTACTTGCACCAACCTACACAACATCAAACAACACCAATCCAAGCATATACACACAACCAACTCAGCCACAACCAAGACATCCACACATTAATTATCTGTTATTTTCTATCACATACAAAATTTCATACTTATCATCACAAACCATGCAATAACCACATCCATGAAAGGCATCATCATATATATATACTTAACCAATATTAGCCAATACCATATGGCCATTTACAAAATGAATCAATCACTATTACAAGCCAACACATTTGGCCAAATCAATAATGACACATATCACAAAAATACCAAGTCCCCTATACATGCCATAACTCAAAATAATGGAATCATAAGTACCCAAAATGATAATTTGATAGTGTTAGTAGATCTCTGACCGTCTTTGATCCTCGAGCTGGCTTGATGACACTATAAGAAATGAAAAGGGAGGGCGTAAGCATTAAGCTTAGTAAGTTAGGATATAAATAATTGTCAACTTTAAGCATACAATAAAATACACATAACATACTGTAAATTAGCACAAAATCATCAAGTGAATAGACATATCTCACTCATTTGCTTCCTTACCAATAATGCATCTTAAACCGAAATCATTTCTCATGAGTTTTGTATACGTACCTGTACCACTTCATAACATAATCATAACCTTTCACATCTTTGACATAAACTTTAAATCACCCGTTGAACCACTGGGAATACTAAAGGGTACTCAGGAATTACATAGACATAGAATCATACCAATGCCATATCCCAGATATGATCTTACATGGGATCTCATATCGATGCCAATAGCCCAGCTATGGTCTTACACTATTCTCATATCGATTCCATGTCCCAAACATGGTCTTACATGAAATCTCATAATGATGCCATATCCTGGATATAGTCTTACACGTAAACTCATAACCCTAATGTCATGACATTTGTATCCTAACTATTCTTAAGGTTCAACCGAGAATTTCGCCGTATCGAATCTTTGCCGAATGAATCCATAATGATAATTGTACAAGTCATGCAATAACAAAATATTGAATACATAATATAAGTTGCATTATTTACACACGAACTTACCTTGGTACAGAATATGCCTAAATAATTCAATTTAGTCGACAACTTTGTTCATTCCTCAGTCTAGGTCCGGACTCCTTTTTTTTGATAATTAAGCTTGAAAGTTGAAGAAACCCTAGCTATGGTGACCTTAGGAATTTCGGCTATGGCATGGAGAAAATGGGCAAATTTTGATTTAATTTTCCCTTTTATTCTTTTATTAACCAAATGACCAAAATGCCCTTTTTACTAAACTTTCAAATTTTACTTATTCATGCCCTTTTTTTTCCATAAAAATAGAAATTGATCAAATTGCCATTTAAGGACCTCTAATTAATAATCCATAGCTATTTCATACTTAACTCTTCTAGAATCACATATTTTGCAACTTTTTCAATTTAGTCCTAAAAATAAATTGGACACTCTATCAACAAAATTTTTTAACGAAACTTTCATACAATCATGCAAACATATCATAGACCTCAACACATTCATAAAATAATTATTTCTACTTCAGATTTGTGGTCTTGAATCCACTATTCCAACTAGGCCCAAAATCGGGATGTTACAACTCTCCCCCCTTAGGAATTTTTGTCCTCGAAAATCTTACCAGTAAAAAGGTTTGGGTATTTATTTTCTCATGGTTTCCTCAAGTTCCCATGTAGCCTCTTCAACCCCATGCCTTTGCCATAATACTTTCACAAGGGCTATACTTTTATTTCTCAATTGTTTGACTTCCCGAGCCAAAACCTTAATTGGCTTTTCGCCATAAGTCATTTACAGTCGAATCTCAACCTCTATTAGTGAAATCACATGTGAAGGGTCTGATCGGTATTGGCGCAACATAGACACATGGAACACATTGTGAATCTTTTCTAGCTCAGATGGCAAAGCCAGCCGATATGCAACTGGTCCTATTCTTTCAATAATCTCATATAGTCCAATAAAATGCGGACTCAACTTGCCCTTACGGCCAAATCTAAGAATTTTCTTCCTTGTAGACACTTTCAGGAATACCTTATCACTGATCTGAAACTAAATCTCGTTCCATTTCACATCTGCGTAGGATTTTTGTCTATCCGAAGTTACTTTCAAACAATCCCGAATTGTCTTCACTTTTTCTTCAATTTCTATAACTAAATTGACCCCGTGAATCTGGTTCTCTCTAAGTTCAGTCCAATACAATGGTGTTCAACACTTACAACCGTACAATACCTCATAAGGTGCCATTTTCAAACTTGACTGAAAACTATTGTTGTAAGGAAAATTCTATCAAAGGTAGATATTTTTCCCAACTACCCTCGAATTCAAGAATACAACACCGAAGCATATCCTCAAGAATCTAAATTACTCGCTCAGACTGACCATCAATTTGCGAGTAGAAAAGCTGTGCTAAAGTTTAACTTTGTACCTAAAGCTTCGTGCAACTTTTCCCAAAATCGTGAAGTGAACCTCGGATCTCTATCCAATATAATCAAGATAGGTACTCCATGCAATCTAACAATTTCACCAATGTACAAATCAGCTAACTTATCTAGTGACTAATTTGGACGTACCGGAATAAAATGAGCCGACTTCGTTAGCTATCAATCACAACCCAAATGGCATCATTCTTTTTCAGTGACAAGGGAAAACCCGTCACAAAGTCCATAGTAATTTTGTCCCATTTCCACTCGGGGACCATCATAGGCTTAAGTACACTTGAAGGTACCTGGCATTCAGCTTTTACTTGTTGAAAAATCAGACATCTCGAAACAAACTCAAAAATATCTCTTTTTATACCCAGCCACCAATATAATTTATTCAAGTTATTATACATTTTCGTACTACCGGGATGAACTGACAAATAATCACTGTGTGCCTCATGTAAAATCTTCTGAATAAATTCGGTATCTTTGGGAACACAAATCCTATCTCAAAACATCTAACATCCATCAGAACTAATCCAAAAATCTGATTCCATACTCGACTCACATAGGATCTTTTGGCTTGCAAATCACTGTCACATTTCTATGCTTCACAAATCTCTTGGAGAAACATCATTCTAGCTCTCAATTCAGCTAGAATTGAATCATTATCAAATAAGGTCAACTGAGTGTTCATAGCTCTCAAATCAAACAATGACTTCCTAATCAACGCATCGGCGACCACATTCGTGTAACGCCCCAAATCTTTAGTAATTTAATTTGCGTGTTTGTTGTGTGTCGTTTGCATGTTGTGTTGGCTAAGGGTCCTGGGTAGCATGAGGAGACCTGGGTTCAAACCAAGGCTTTAACTTACTGAATAACCCTTGTTTACTGCTAATAGACTTTGAAATTAACGAGAGTGTTGCAAGACATGAATGAGCTGGCTAGTGTAGTGGCAAAGGATGTGTGGTGTGTGCCTAGGGGTCTTGAGTTCGAACTACCCTTAGCACAAGGTAGGTAGTAGATTTTGGCCAAAATTCTGAGGGTGGAGTGGTTGTGTGAGAGTGAATAGCTAAATTTGAAGAGAGAATAGTGGGATTGGGTGAGGGACCTATCGGTTTGAATTTGTGAAGAGAAAATAAGAGAGAATCGAGGAAGTGGGGAGTTGTGGTGGTAGTGGTGCCAAATGAGGACTCTCCTAAGCCATTTAGTCATAGGTTGGTTAGGCAAATTGGTGCCAAAATTTCTTTTGGTTTTGTGCTCTCAATCCACCTCTTTTCTGTTTTCTTGTGTTTTCTTTGTCATAATCCGTTGGTTTGTTGTTTATTGCTAACCAAATATGTAACGCCCCCATGCCCGAGACCATCACCAGAGTCGAGCTTGAGGGGTTACCAAACATAATTTATCAATTTAAGAACTTCAAATCATTTGTTTCTACATTCACAGCTTTCTAGCTACTCGCGTCACAATTACAAGAAAAATCATATCTCGAGTTATGAAACTATAAATCAAGATCCGTAAATTTTTCCTAAATCTAGACTCATATATCTATTTATTAATTTTTTTCTAGAATTTTTGGTTGGGCCAATTAGTACATTTTATTAGTTAAAATATCCCCTATTTCAGGGTTTGACTACTCTGACATATGTGTATTACGAATCAGATATCTCTCTATAAAGAATTTCAATGACTACAAGGTTTGTTTTTATTAAAACTAGACTCAATAAGGAATCTGTAAATATAAATAAAAACTTCTAATTATTTTTTTAAAATTTATTATGAATTTTTAAATTCAGAACAGGGGATCCAGAAATCACTCTGGCCCTGTTTCGCAAAAGTTTAAATATCTCATAAAATATAATTTATATTCTTGTTTTGTTCAATCCATATGAAAATAGACTCATTAAGCTTCAATTTCATAACTTATTCATCATTTATTTCCATTTATACTATTTTTAGTGATTTTTCAAATTCATGTCATTGCTGCAGCAATATTCTGTTTTAAGGCAAGTTTCATCTTTCCATGAATTTTTATGAACTAGGTAACCTATTAAACTTCCATGATATCAAACATGATCTAAATTAGCCATCGCCATGACTTATCAATATCAAACATTTTCTCAACCAAACATGGCCACATCATAAAACTATTTACCCAAAATAAGTATATTGCTATACATGCCATACTTAAGTAGTTGTACAAGCCATTTACCAAGATAAAAGTCCTTTGGATAGTGTGATCGAACTTTCGACCTGTCCCGATTCCTGAGCCGGCTTGTTCAAAACTACAGTGAATAAAAAGGAAGGAGTAAGCATAAATGCTTAGTAAGTTCATATGTAAATAACAAGTAACATAACAATACAAATATACCAAACAACTTTAGCATGGTACCACCAAAACATATATCACATTTCTAAACATCATTCATCATCTTGCCACCTTATCGTTGTTGTATCTATTTTCAACCCGAGGGTTAAGAACATACCTGTCCAAAGTGTCCATTTCACAACACTTACCCAAAACGTCACTTATATCTTAAGTGCTCTTCCATTAAACTAGAAATTTCACCCGTTGAACACATCGGAATATAACTCGGATACATGGATAATTTGCACATAAGTGCCACATATGTAATCAAGAAATCATGTAACCCGCCCCTAAGTGAACTCAGACTCAACTCAACAAGCTCGGGCGTTCGCATCCATAAATGAACTCGTACTCAACTCAACGAGTTCGGATGCCTAGTTACATCTCACGAACTCAGACTCAACTCAACGAGTTCGGACATTTGCATCCATAAGTGAACTCGGACTCAACTCAACGAGTTCGGATGCTCAACCATCCTAGTGACATGTCACTTGTATCCGAATCTATTCCTAAGGTTCAAACGGGCTTTTTCCCTCGATCTCACATTTGCCGTCTTCCATGGAATATCGGAACCGATACTCGGTAGCAATTTATATTTATCAAGTAGTAAACATAATTTGCATATTACTCAACATTAACCACAAAGCATAATATTTCATGATTAAAAAATCAGCATATCATATAATTAACATTAATAACTTAAAAATAACATTTATGCTACATTACTTACACATGAACTTACCTTGGTACCAAAATATAAAGATTTTGCAATTTAGTCCACAATCTTTTCTTTTCCTCGATCACGACTTGAATCTCATTTTTCTTGATCTATAACACCGAATTAATCTTATTTAATACATACATTCATCAAAACAGCATTTAATGCGAACTTTAAAAAATTACACTTTTGCCCCTAAACTTTTGCATAATTACAGTTTTGCCCCTAGGCTCGGGAATTAAACTTTATTCCTTATTCTTATGTTTTATAACATGCTGATCACTTTCCCTTCTATGGAAATATCAAATTCTCTCTCTAACATATACTTCTGACTATTAGGTATTTTTGCCGATTAAGCCCTTTTACTCGTTTTCACTAAAAACCGAGCAGCACAA
Organism: Gossypium hirsutum; assembly: GCF_007990345.1. Lineage (NCBI taxonomy): Eukaryota > Viridiplantae > Streptophyta > Magnoliopsida > Malvales > Malvaceae > Gossypium > Gossypium hirsutum. Next base: position 26,788,992 of record NC_053435.1, on the reverse strand, counting down.
GTTGTCTAACATAATTTAAAACCCCATATTCTATCATAAAACATCAAAATACACAAATTTCACCTATGGGTATTTTTCCAAATATAAACCCTAGGTTGAATTATTGCTAGCATAAGCTTAATCGAGCTTCCGGGATTCCAAAAACGTAAAGAACATTAAAAACGGGGCTTGGAATCACTTACTATGGAGCTTGGAAGCTTGAAACAAACCCTAGCTATGGAGAACCCTTGAAATTTCGGCCTAATGAAGAAGATGGACAAAAATTGGCTTTTAATTTTGTTTTTAATTCATTTTAATAACTAAATGACCAAAATACCCTTACTACTAAACTTTCCAAAAATTCCTTCCATGTCCTAATTTTGTCCATGAACTTAAAATTGGTCAAATTGCTATTTAAGACCTCCTCATTAATATTCCAAAACAATTTCATACTAAAAACTTCTAGAATGCAAGTTTTACAACTTATTCGATTTAGTCCCTACTTTCAATTTAAGCACTTTAGGCATAGAATTTCATCACGAAATTTTCACACAATCATGCAATCATATCATAATCATCAAAATAATTATAAAATAATTATTTCTATCTTGGATTTGTGGTCACGAAACCACTATTCCGATTAAGCCCTAATTCAGGATATTACAGAATACTACTTGTGTCTTATGAGCATTTTTTTATACCAGTTTTGTTGGGCGGCTTTTAGTTCTGTAGGTTGCTGGTTCAGTTCTTCTCTCTCTCCCTCGCCTCCTTTCTATGTTTTAGTACCCTTATCGAGCCCCCACCTTCTTCTTTTCTTTTTGTCGACCTCCAGTGTTTACTTTCACTGTCATTTTAACTGAATATATCAGCATCTTCTTCTTCTATTCTCTATTCATGGCTCTCTCTCAACTCTTTCTCCCTTCTTTGGTGGTTGGCCAAATATCGACTAGTAAGTTCCTAGTTGTTCTGCTCTTGCGGTTTTCCTTCTTTCCTCTTATGTCGAATCACTTTCTCTAATGACCCTGGTATTCTTTATGAGTAATACTTCTCGAGGAGTAGAGAAGTGCGCAAGTGTTACAAAAGCTATCAGAACCTTTTGCTTGTCTCTCGATTGAAGGTAGCCTTATTCATTGTTGTTGTTTTAGACTGGGGTATTTTGGCTTGGAATCCTAAGTATTGGCCGAATGCCCTTTTCTCTGTTACTGATCATGTATAAGTAAAAGTGATTAATAAAATATATTATTATGCAGTAATCATCAAGGAGTTCTTTATCAAACCTTCGTCAGCAGTTTTAACTAGGCTAACCACTTCTCCGTTCAAGGCAAGTATTGGATGACAAATTAAGTTGGGATTAAGGAAGGATGATTAACCCTAGTATTAATTGACTAATGGATTATCGTGACTGAATGTAGGTTTAGGAAATGGTTGATCATAGTGCACGTTTCATAATAGGTGTGTAGTCACACTGCTTAAATTGTTAAATGGAAAAAGCCAAAAAACTACTACCATTGGTGCCACGCGGACGTGCGTTAGCCTGTGTGGTCAGTTAAATGCATAAACGTGAGCACACAATTGTAGAGGCTGCCACTATAACACCCTGAATTTGGGCCTAGAAGTTTTGGGCCTTGAGCATGGGAGCGGTTGAAGGCAGCTTATAATATTCTATTGTGCATGCAAATTTCGTTAATGAAGGCTTGTTTTAGTGGTTAAGTGTGTTGAGAAGTGTTGGAGAAGTCCTTGGTTTAAACCTGGACTCTAGCAAAAAATTTGGTTTAAGGTGAATCAAACCTTGGGTGTAGTAGGTAGGCCTTAAGAATATTGTTGGAGAAATTGTGACACAAAAAACCTTATGGCTTAGTGGCAAGTGGCGTGTGGAGCATTTGAGGGGAGGCATGGGTTCGAATCCCATAGCAAGCAAAGAGCATTTATTTTGCTAACAGGGGCGGCAAGAGTTGGTGTTGAATTTAAACTCTGATGTTGGAGAGATCCCACATCGGGAAGCTAACATAATAGTGGATGGGAAGCTGGCTTTAAATAGAGAGAACCATGAGGAGAGTAAAGGTACCTTTCTTGGCTGATCCCTTTCGCTTTATGGCGTGCTCGTTTGGGTTGGGCGTTGGCTAAGAGTGCTCGGAGCGTGGATTAACTCCAGTCTCCAATCAGGTGTGTATTTATTACTACTCTAGCTATAGGATGGCTACTTCGGGCCGCGATGGGCCGAAAGGGGCATGTGGGCCTAATGGGCGTACGAGCCCAATTGGATAAGTTGTTTGATTATGTAGTAAATGTTGGGTTGGACTATGTGAATCTCATATCTGTAGGCTAGCATTACTGAAATGCCCTGTAGGGTAGAATTACCAAAATACCCTTGGTTTATAAAATTACCAAAATACCCCTAGTTTGTAAAATTACCAAAATACCCCTAGTTTGTAAAATTATCAAAATACCTCTGATTTGTGAAATTACTGAAATACCCTCGACCTGTAAAATTACTAAAATACCCTCGACTTGTAAAATTACCAAAGTACCTTCGATTTACAGAATTATCATTTTACCCTCAATTTATAAAATTACTGTTTTACCCTCGATTTACAAAATTATCGTTTTACCCTCGATTTACAAAATTACTATTTTACCCTCGATTTACAAAATTACCGTTTTAGCGTTGATTTATAGAATTATCGTTTTACCCTCGATTTACAAAATTACTATTTTACCCTCGATTTACAAAATTACTATTTTACCCTCAATTTACAAAATTACTATTTTACCCTCGATTTACAGAATTATCGTTTTACCCTCAATTTACAAAATTACTATTTTATCTTCGATTTACAGAATTACCGTTTTACCCTCGATTTATAGAATAACCGTTTTACCCTCAATTTATAAAATTACCATTTTACCCCTAGGTGTTAAATGATTGTTTTGCCCTTGTGGGCAAGTGACTAACTTGGACCGTGTGGTTGACGGATTTGATTGTGAATAGATGTTGGTGATATGAATAACTTGACTGTGACTGTTTGATTCAAATATGGGCATGATATTCTGATTCTGTATGTTGTATGCCATGACATGTATATCTGTTGCATGGGATACGGGTTATATTGATGGAGGAAGCATTCTGGCAGCCTCGCTGCAATCTAGTGGCCTCGCCACATATATCTGTTCTGGTGACTTCGCCACAATATCTGGCAGCCTCGTTGCAATCTGGTGACTTCGTCACATATATATATATCTGTTCTAGTGGCCTAACCACAATATCTGTATCTGGTGACTTCGTCACAATATCTGGCAGCCTCGCTGCAATTTCTGTGGTGTGTAGCGGTTGGGTGGGTTGAGTAGTCTCCCCACATGGTGTAAGGTTGGTACGGAAGTGTATACGGCTGGATTGGGTTGGGATTACATTCACATTCTGATTCTGATTCTGTCACGTAATTCTAATTCTGATTCTAATTCTGTTACTAATACTAATTCTGATTCTGATTCTGATTCTGATTCTGTTACTAATATTGATTCTGATTCTGATTCTGTTACTGATTCTGATTCTGATTCTCATTTTGGTTCCAATTCTGATAATGTTTCTTATTCTGTAATGGGCTAAGGTCCATCTAGTACTGTCTGTTGTAATGGGCTAAGACCCGATTGGTACTGAAATTGTAAGTAAGGCTGGGGCCAGACTTTTAATTCTTTTAGATGACTGACTGTCTTTTTATAGTAGGGGATTCACACTGAGTTTTCGTAAACTCACCCCGTTTATTAACCTTTCAAGTAATTTCCAGCCTTAGATGGATCGGGGTTGCTAGGGGCTCGGAGGAAGCCACACACACTGTTTATGTTACAGTTTTGATTATTACCTTTAAATTATTTTATGTGGGTTGTAGTAAAGCCGTTGTAATTTTCTGGATTTCAAATTTGGAATTTTATTTATTGTTCTTATAATTGCTAGTATTAGAACACGATTTCCAAAGCAACTACTGTTATTCAAAACATCACGTAACCACAATTGTTTTTAAAGTAAGTTTCTGCAACTACCAAGATTTTTACAAAGTTGTTAAGAATGTTATTCAGCTGAGGTTTTCTAACAAGGTTTAAAAAGGGTATAAGTTTTTAATTATTAAGAAGGGTTTTTAATGGAAACTTGGTTTTCGAAAAACACTTCAGTGTGACACGCCAAGTTCAAGCCAAACTTCCAGGCCAGGTTTGGGGTGTTACATTTAGTGGTATCAAAGCCTGGGTTGCAACAACTCGGCTGTGGATTGGGTTTTCAAAGGTTGAATTTTAGAAAATTATTTTCAACCACGTGGTCTGTTTGAAGTATTTCTCTTAAAAAGTGTGGCACACCGAGTCTCCGGCGCCGAATCCGTAAGTCTTTTGAATACTTTTGTCTATTTAGAAATTGAAATACTATGGATTCCTTAGATATTGGTCTGAATTTAAATTTGGTATTTATTTTATGTGGATGTGATGTTTGGATATAGAAATTGTATATATGTGTGATAAATATGTGTCTACTTCAGTGAATAAGTGTTGTATGTATGAGATGTTTCAAGTTCTAGTTGAAGTGTGATAGTGATAGTAGGATTAGAGTGCGCAGCGGTAGCGTAGTGGGGTAGATGTTACATGACTACCCTGTTAGATGGAAATTTTGAGGACGAAATTTCTTTAAGGGAGGTAGAGTTGTAACACCCTGAATTTGGGCCTAGAAGTTTTGGGTCTTGAGCATGGGAGCGGTTGAAGGCAGCTTATAATATTCTGTTGTGCATGCAAATTTCGTTAATGAAGGCTTGTTTTAGTGGTTAAGTGTGTTGAGAAGTGTTGGAGAAGTCCTGGGTTTAAACCTGGACTCTAGCAAAAAATTTGGTTTAAGGTGAATCAAACCCTAGGTGTAGTAGGTAGGCCTTAAGAATATTGTTGGAGAAATTGTGACACAAAAAACCTTGTGGCTTAGTGGCAAGTGGCGTGTGGAGCATTTGAGGGGAGGCATGGGTTCGAATCCCATAGCAAGCAAAGAGTATTTATTTTGCTAACAGGGGGCGGCAAGAGTTGGTGTTGAATTTAAACTCTGATGTTGGGATAAGTTGTTTGATTATGTAGTAAATGTTGGGTTGGACTATGTGAATCTTATATCTGTAGGCTAGCATTACTGAAATGCCCTGAAGGGTAGAATTACCAAAATACCCTTGGTTTATAAAATTACCAAAATACCCCTAGTTTGTAAAATTACCAAAATACCCCTAGTTTGTAAAATTACCAAAATACCTCTGATTTGTGAAATTATTAAAATACCCTCAACCTGTAAAATTACTAAAATACCCTCGACTTGTAAAATTACCACAGTACCTTCGATTTACAAAATTATCGTTTTACCCTCAATTTATAAAATTACTGTTTTACCCTCGATTTACAAAATTATCGTTTTACCCTCGATTTACAAAATTACTATTTTACCCTCGATTTACAAAATTGCCATTTTATCATCGATTTATAAAATTACCGTTTTACCCTCAATTTACAAAATTACTATTTTACCCTCGATTTACAAAATTACCGTTTTACCCTCAATTTACAAAATTACTATTTTACCCTCAATTTATAGAATTATCGTTTTACCTTCAATTTACAAAATTACTATTTTATCTTCGATTTACAGAATTACCGTTTTACCCTCGATTTATAGAATAACCGTTTTACCCTCGATTTATAAAATTACCATTTTACCCCTAGGTGTTAAATGATTGTTTTGCCCTTGTGGGCAAGTGACTGACTTGGACCGTGTGGTTGACGGATTTGATTGTGAATAGATGTTGGTGATATGAATGACTTGACGTGACTGTTTGATTCAAATATGGGCATGATATTCTGATTCTGTATGTTGTATGCCATGACATGTATATCTGTTGCATGGGATACAGGTTATATTGATGGAGGAAGCATTCTGGCAGCCTCGTTGCAATCTGGTGGCCTCGCCACATATATCTGCTCTGGTGACTTCGCCACAATATCTGGCAGCCTCGCTGCAATCTGGTGGCCTCGCCACATATATATATCTATTCTAGTGGCCTAACCACAATATCTGGCAGCCTCGCTACAATCTGGTGGCCTCGCCACATATATATATCTGTTCTAGTGGCCTAACCACAATATCTGGCAGCCTCGCTGCAATTTCTGTGGTGTGTAGCGGTTGGGTGGGTCGAGTAGTCTCCCCACATGGTGTACGGTTGGTACGGGGGTGTATACGGCTGGATTGGGTTGGGATTGCATTCACATTCTGATTCTGATTCTGTCACGTAATTCTGATTCTGATTCTGATTCTGATTCTGTTACTAATATTGATTCTGATTCTGATTCTATTACTGATTCTGATTCTGATTCTGTTACTAATATTGATTCTGATTCTGTTACTGATTCTGATTCTGATTCTCATTTTGGTTCCAATTCTGATAATGTTTCTTATTCTGTAATGGGCTAAGGTCCATCCGGTACTGTCTGTTGTAATCGGCTAAGACCCGATTGGTACTGAAATTGTAAGTAAGGCTGGGGCCAGACTTTTAATTCTTTTAGATGACTGACTGTTCCTTTTTATAGTAGGGGATTTCACACTGAGTTTTCGTAAACTCACCACGTTTATTAACCTTTCAGGTAATTTCCAGCCTTAGATGGATCGGGGTTGCTAGGGGCTCGGAGGAAGCCACACACACTATTTATGTTACAGTTTTGATTATTACCTTTAAATTATTTTATGTAGGTTGTAGTAAAGCCGTTGTAATTTTTTGGATTTCAAATTTGGAATTTTATTTATTGTTCTTATAATTGCTAGTATTAGAACACGATTTCCAAAGCAACTACTGTTATTCAGAACATCACGTAACCGCAATTGTTTTTAAAGTAAGTTTCCGCAACTACCAAGATTTTTACAAAGTTGTTAAGAATGTTATTCAGTTGAGGTTTTCTAACAAGGTTTAAAAAGGGTATAAGTTTTTAATTATTAAGAAGGGTTTTTAATGGAAACATGGTTTTCGAAAAACACTTCAATATGACACGCCAAGTTCGAGCCAAACTTCTAGGCCGGGTTTGGGGTGGTACAGCCACGAGCAATCTCGTGGGCGTAGGTCGTTTTGGGCCACGTTGGGCTAAATTGGGCCATATGGGCCCCACAGATGCATGGGACCTACACAAGCAAATGACATAGATGTGTGAAGTAAAATAGGCCAGGATGTGTAGTTCACATGGCCAAAGCCATAATTAAGCTTAATAGGCCCTACGAGCGAGTGGGCGCACATGAGTTGTAGTAGGGGCTTGGGCCTATACTCGCTGTTTTAAACTGTTAAGGTTACACGTGTCACTTAAGACAACTGTGGACGTACTGGTGGGTCGGTAAGTATATTTAGACCCTAATTTATGAAATGACTGTTATACCCCTATGTCGTAAATGACGGATATACCCCTGTATGTTATATGACTGTTGAGCATGCCACCTTTATCGTATGAACATTTATATTATGTTGCATTGCATGGGATGGGATACATGATATTGGAGGATGTGTACCGAAAAGCTATAAGCCTATACTGGCAGCTCTGCTGCAAATACTATTAGTGCCGAGACCGGTACTATATTCTGGAGTGTAAGGATGGATGGGTCGATTTTATCCCCACATGGAGTGTAGGATTGGACGGAGAGGAGTGCAAAGGATGGATGGGTAGGACCTTTGTATGCATTTTTGATACTGTATTGAAAAGGGCTAAGGTCCACACTGAAACTGTTACTGGATTGTGCCAAGGCCAACACTGATATTGCGACTGATATGGGCTTAAGCCCAGACTATTGAACACTGTATGCTTGACTGCTTGAAAAATATGGATTACACACTAAGTTCACAAAAACTCACCTTTTCTGCTTATCTGTGCAGGTAATCCTTAGGCGGGTAGGTGTTGCGAGGGACTCGGAGATGGCCACACCACTATTTATGTTTTCGATTTTATTTTAGTAAAAGTAATTCTATTTAGGTAAATTGATGTAATAAGGCCGTTTTATGTTTTTATTTTTATTTGGGGATTTTTTGAGATTGACCTATATCTGTTAGCATTAGGACTCGGGTTTTCAAAGTAAACATTTTTCAACTACCAGGCCATGCAACTGGTTTTAAAAGCTTCTGCAACGAGCAATGTTTTAAAGAGTAGTAACGATTTTAGTAAGAGACATGTTTTCTTAACAATCCTGTAATTTAACAAACAAATAAGAAAAATTAGCTTTTCAAAAAGGACATAATGAGGTTTTAACACAAATGAACTTTTTCGCTAGAACTATGTTTTCAAAACTCACTTCAATGTGGCATCACAAATTCAGCCATAACGTCTAGGCCGAGTTTGGGGTGTTACATTTAGTGGTATTAGAGCTAGGTTGCAAAACTCGACTGTGGATTTGGGTTTTTCTAAAAACGTTAGATTTTCAAAAGAGACTATTTCAAATAGTAGAAAAGAATTTTGAAGTGATACTTTTGAATGTATGGTCTACCGAATCTGCAGCGCTGATCCTGTAAGTTCTCTAAAACTAGTGTTTGATTTAATTGAAATACTGAGATTACCATAGATAATAGACTGTACTGAAACTTTGGTTAGGGCAATCTAAAGCTGTAGGAAAACTACAATCTGCTTAAACAAACAACTCTGAATTATTGATGCTATTTTTTCATAAAACGTCCATTAATAAATACTGGAATTGTAAAACTGATGCATACAACTGTTAATACAGATAAGTACGTAAATCGATAATGAGCACCAAAGGTACTCGTGGAAAGGGTACTAGAGGCTGCGGCGGAAGCCGTAGAGGTGCTCGATCTGGGTCTTCAGTATCGATCCATATGCCTAATGTTGAGGCAAGAGAGGCTCTAGATTCAACTGTGACTGAGACTGGGTCACACGATCGTGTAGTTGGGTACGACGCAGTGTCTCAAGCTATGCTGCGAATTTTGGAGAGGGTTGTTGGGCCCAACACTGGTACTGTGGTCGTGGGTTGGTAACGGAACAACTCAAGTCTAATGGGCTGAGATCTTTAGGGGTATCGCTGGGGTTTCCCCTAATGTGGCTAAATATTGGATAGAGTCCACAAAGAGGATAATGAATGACCTTGACTACACCCTAGAGTATAAATTAAAAGGTGAAGTGCCATTGCTGCGAAACGAAGCCTATCAATGGTGGCTTACAATGGGGAGGGTACTCAGCTCGACTGATTGACTTGGGAGTTTTTCAAGAATGCATTTCAAGGGAAATATGTGGGCACTAGTTATATGGATGCTCGGAGGAGGGAGTTTCTGAATTTAGTCCAGGGAGATAAGTTCGTGGCTGAATATGAGGCAAAATTTTTACGATTAAGCCACTATATGCGAGGCATGGTGGCAATTGAGTATAAGCATTGCGTGCGTTTTGAGGATATCCTCAGAGATGATCTACGAGTTTTGATAGCTCCACTAAGGGAGTGAGATTTTGCTATGTTAGTCTAAACGGCGAAGATCGCTGAAGATGTGAAACGTGCTGAGCACCGGAATTGTGAGTCGGATAGGGGAAGAAACAAGAGGTTTGGGAGCCCTCAAGTTCAATCTTAAGGCCTAAGAAGAAGGTCAGAGTTGATGCGCCAGCCAAAGTTGGGCCACCTGTTGCTACGTTTAGGTCACAACCTTGTACTGTTTGTGGGAAATACCATCAGAGCGAGTGCTGGGTACGGATAAGGGTAGGTTTTAGGTGTGGATCTATGGAGCACCATATCAGGGACTGTCCATAGAGGCTCGATCAGATGCAAGCTATTGGTGTGAGTACTATTGGTCAGGCCAAGGGTCGAAATGGTATGGGCTGTGGTCGTGGAGCACCGGGCAGAGGTGAGGGTCGTTCTGAAGCGAGGCAGCCAAGACTGGTTTATGCTGCATATCGTCGAGAGGATGGAGACGCCTCAGATGTTATCACGGGTACGTTCTTCTTTCATAATATACCCTATACTGCACTGATTGATATTGAATCTACGCACCCTTATATAGAATGCAGTGTGTCTGATACTTTGGGTATTATGGTTGAAAACACTATGAGTGAGGTTACCGTGTTGAGTTTGTTAAGGCAGTCAGTGAGAGTGAACAAATTTTTTAAGGATTTACCTTTGGAGGTTCAAGGAATAATCTTTTTTGCTGACTTGATGGAACTTCCTTTTGAGGAATTTGACATTATATTGGGCATTGATTGGCTGGTTAATCATTAGGCAAATTTGGACTGTGCTGCAAAGCGGGTGAAACTGAGAACTAAAAAGGGTGATGAGGTAATTGTGATTGGAGAGCGTTGGGATTATTTGTCAAATGTGATTTCTGCACTCAGGGCTGAGAAGTTGGTGCGTAAGGATTGTGAGGCGTATTTAGCCTACGTCAGTGCTTCGAGTTCTGAAATTTCATCTGTGAAAGATATCAGAATAGTTAAGTATTTTCTAGATGTTTTCCCCGATGAGTTACCGGGATTACCTCCTAACTGTGAAGTTGAGTTTGGGATAAAGCTCTTGCCAGGTATAGCTCAGGTGTCTATTTCCTCTTATAAAATGGCACCGAAGGAACTTGAGGAGCTTAAGGCATAGATTCAAGAGTTACTAGATCCTAGTGTGTCTCCTTGGGGTGCACTAGTTTTATTCGTGAAAAAGAAGGATGGAACCATGCGTACGTCCATCGGCTACCGACAACTGAACAAATTGACCATTAAGAATAAGTACCCCTACCAAGGATTGACAATTTATTCGACTAGTTTTGAGGAGCCTCGGTCTTTTCTAAGATTGATCTTTGATCAAGGTATCACCAACTGAAGGTTAAGGAGACTTATGTTTAAAAGACAACATTTAAGACTCGTTACGATCATTACAAGTTCCTAGTGATGTCGTTTAGACTGACGAATGCACCAGTAGCTTTTATGGATTTGATGAACCGAGTGTTCCAGCCTTATCTGGGTCAGTTCGTAGTAGTGTTCATAGATGACATTCTTATGTACTCGAGGATTGAGAAGGAACAGGATGCACATATTTGGGTTGTTCTGTAGATTTTGAGAGAGAAACAGTTATACGCTAAATTTAGTAAGTGCGAATTCTGGCTTCGAGAGGTAACATTTCTAGGTCACGTGGTATCTGCTGAGGGGATTGGGGTTGATTCTCAAAAAATTGAAGTTGTTCTGGACTGGAAGCAGCCTAAGTCAGTATCTGAGTTTCGAAGTTTTCTAGGCTTAGCAGGGTATTATAGATGGTTTGTTGAGGGGTTTTCATTGGCTGCTGCACCTCTAACTAAGTTATTGCATAAAGGGATACCATTTGACTGGATTGATAAGCAGTAGGGAAGTTTCGAGAAACTTAAGAAAGTTTTGACTGAGGCGCCTGTCTTAATACAACCAGAGTCTGGGAAGGAATTTATTGTCTACAGTGATGCATCACATGTTGGCTTGGGATGTGTTGATGCAAGAGGGTAAGGTAGTTGCATATGTGTCTCTTCAACTTTAGATGGATGAAACGAACTACCCGATGCATGACTTGGAGTTGGCAGCAGTGGTATTCGCACTGAAGATTTGGAGGCATTACTTGTATGGTGAGAAGTGTATCATTTATACGGATCACAAGAGCCTCAAGTATCTCTTCACTCAGAAGGAGTTAAACCTTAGGCAGCATAGATGGATAGAGTTGCTTAAGGATTATGACTATTCGATTGAATATCATCCTGGTAAGGCTAATGAGGTAGCTGACGCACGGAGCCGTAGGGCTGTTACTGATTTGAGTGTGATGTTTGCTCATCTTAGTTTATTCAACGATGGTAGTTTATTGGCTGAACTTCAAGTTAAACTAAGGTGGATCAAATAGATTAAGGGTAAGCAATTGGAGGATGAATCATTGGGTCCTCATTTCTATCAGCTAGGGAGTGGAGAAGCTTTAAATTTTGGGTTGAATAGAAAAAAGGGGTACTGTGTTTCTGTGGGAGAGTCCGTGTACCGAAAGATATTGACCTGAGGTAGTCTATACTGCAAGAGGCACATAGTAGTCCTTATGCTATGCATCCTAGCAGGAATAAAATGTATCGAGACTTTTGTGAGTTATATTGGTGGCCGGGTCTTAAACGTGAGGTTACCAAATTTGAGAGTAAATGCCTTACTTGTCAGCAGGTTAAGGTGGAGCATCAGTTGCCTTCAAGGTTACTTCAGCCAGTTAAGATTCCGTTATGGAAGTGGGAGAGTGTGACTATGTACTTTGTTAGTGGCCTGCCTTTAACGTCTACTAAGAAGGATTCAGTATGGGTTATCGTATATCGACTGACGAAATCTGCCCACTTCATACCTGTTCGTACTGATTACTCATTGCAGAAACTAGCCAAGCTGTATGTGTCTGAGATAGTGCGACTGCATGGGGTACCGATTTCTATAATATCCGATAGATATCCTCGCTTCACCTCTCAGTTTTGGAAGAAGTTACACGAGGCATTGGGTACAAGGTTGGACTTCAGTACTGCATTCCATCCTCAGACAGACGGTCAGTCGAAGAAGGTGATTCAGATATTGGAGGACATGTTAAGAAGTTGTTGGATAGACTTCCGAGGCAGTTGGGAGGATTACTTACCATTGGCAGAGTTTGTATATAACAATATCCACCAATCTAGCATACAGATGGCACCTTACGAGGCATTATATGGTCGTACGTGTCATACTCCTTGTTGGACTGAGTTGGGTGAGTGGCGTGTTCTGGGCCCTGAGTTGATTTCTGATACTGAGGATAAAGTGAGGTTGATTCAGGATCGGCTAAAGGTAGCATCCGACAGGCAGAAGTCATATGCAGATCTAAAGCTAAGGAGATTGAGTTTTCTGTGAGGGACTCGGTGTTTCTTAAGGTCTCGCCATGGAAGAAAGTATTGAGGTTTGGTTGGAAACGCTAGTTAAGCCTTAGGTTCATTGGGCCTTATTGTGTAATGAAGCGTGTTGGACCAGTTGCCTATCAGCTTGAGTTACCTCCAGAGTTGGACCGGATTCATAATGTGTTTCACGTCTCTATGTTGAGGCGATATCGCTCTAATCCATCACACATCATTTTGACTGAGGAGATTGAAGTTAGACCAGATCTAACCTTTGAGGAAGAACCGATTCAGATCTTAGACTGTGATGTAAAAGTTCTAAGGAAGAAGTCAGTTCCACTGGTGAAGGTGCTATGGCGTAATCACAGTTCTGAGGAAGCCACGTGGGAGCCCGATGAGGCGCGCGACAATAATACCCTAAACTGTTTAGATCAGGTAAATTTCGAGCCTGAAATTTTCTTTTAGGGGGTAGAGTTGTAATGCCCCAAATCTTTAGTAGTTTAATTTGCGTGTTTGTTGTGCGTGGTTTGCATGTTGTGTTAGCTAAGGGTCCTGGGTAGTGTGAGAAGACCTGGGTTCAAACCTAGGCTTTAGCAAAATTTTGGCTTCTTATTGAATAACCCTTGTTTACAACTAATAGACTCTTAAATTAATGAGAGTGTTGCAAGACATGAAGGAGCTGGCTAGTGTAGTGACAAGGGGCGAGTGGTTTGTGCCTAGGGGTCTTGAGTTCGAACTACCCTTAGCACAAGAGAATAATATCTTGCTGCTCTCGCAAGGTAGGTAGTAGAGTTTGGCCGAAACTTTGAGGGTGGAGTGGTTGTATGAGAGTAAATAGCCAAATTTGAGGAGAGAATAGTGGGATTGGGTGAGGGAGTTATCGGTCTGAATTTGTGAAGAAGGAAAATAGGAGAGAATCGAGGAAGTGGGGAGTTGTGGTGGTAGTGGTGCCGAATGAGGACTCTCCTAAGCCATTTAGTCATAGGTTGGTTAGGCAATTTAGTGCCAAAATTTCTTTTGGTTTTGTGCGCTCAATCCACCTCTTTTTTGTTTTCTTTTTTTTTCTTTTTTGTCATCTGTCGGTTTGTTGTTTATTGCTAGCCGAATACTACTTTTGTCTTATAAGCATTTTTTTTTCATACCAGGTTTGTTGGGCGGCTTTTCAGTTGTGTAGGTTACTGGTTCGATTCTTCTCTCTCTTCCTCACCTCCTTTCTGTGTTTTAGTACCCTTACTGAACCTCTTCCTTCTTCTTTTCTTTCTGTTGGCCTCCAGTGTTTGCTTTCACTATCATTTTAACTGAATATATTAGCATCTTCTTCTTCTCTTCTCTATTCACAGCTCTCTCTCAACTCTTTCTCCCTTCTTTGGTGGTTGGCCGAATATTGATTGGTAGGTTCCTGTTTGTTCTGCTCTTACGGTTTTCCTTCTTTCCTCTTATGCTAAATCACTTTCTCTAATGACTCTGATATTCATTAGGAGTAATACATCTTGAGGAGTAGAGAAGTGTGCAAGTGTTACAGAAAGCGATCAGAACCTTTCACTTGTCTCTCGATTGAAGGTAGCATTATTCATTGTTGTTGTTTTAGACTAGGGTATTTTGGCTTGGAATCCTAAGTATTGGCCGAATGCCTTTTTCTTTGTTACTAATCATGTATAAGCAAACGTGATTAATAAAAACTGTTATTATGAAATAATCATCAAGGAGTTCTTTATCAACCCTTCATCAGCAGTTTTAGCCGGGCTAATTACTTCTCCGATCAAGGCAAGTATTGGATGATAAATTAAGTTGGGCTTAGGACTAGTATTAATTGACTAATGGATTATCATTACTGAATGTAGATTTGGGAAACACTTGATCATAGCGCACGTTTCATAACAAGTGTGTAATCACACTGCTTAAATCGTTAAACGAAAAAGTCAAAAAACTATTACCATTGGTGCCACGCGGGCGTGCGTTCGCCTGTGTGGTTAGTTAAACGCATAAACTTGAGCACATGACTGTAGAGGCCGCCACGAGCGATCTCGTGGGTGTAGGTCATTTTGGGCCACGCTGGGCTGAAATGGGCCATGTGGGCCCTACGAACTCGTGGGCCCCACACGAGCAAATCACACGGATGTGTGAAGTATAATAGTCCAGGCTATGTAGTTCACATGGCCAAGGCCATAATTTAGCTTAATGGGCCATACGAGCGAGTGGGTCCACATGAGCTGTAGTACGGGCCTGGGCCCATACTTGCTATTTTAAATTGTTAAGGTTGCACAGTTCGCTCAAGATAACCGTGGACTTACTGGTGGGTCGGTAAGAATATTTAGACCCTAATTTATGAAATGGTTGTTATAACCCTATGAGTTAAATGACGAATATAACCCTTCGGATTGAATGTGATTATTATCAAAACTTGAGAAGACCCGTAATGTGTTTTTTATATATATGATGTGATGATACAAATAACATCCTTTATCTATAGTATCTCTTACAGAAGTAGAAACTCAGCTTGTTATGATGTATAGCAAAGAACAGATCATAATCTTAGCTCATGAGATTGAAAAGTTGAGAAATCTGAGGCTAGGTGAGAAATTGTTGAGGTTGGTGAAAGAAAATCACTAATTTATTCTCTGGAAAGATTTTCGGGGACGAAAATCCCTAAGGGGGGAGAGTTGTAACAGCCTTTTTTTTAGGGTTGATCGGAACAGTGGTTTCGGGGCCACCAAATCCGAACGAGTAGGTTGGTAAATATTATATTTAATATTTACGAGTTAATTGTGATTTTAAAAATGTTTTTGATATTGTGATTTTTGTTTTATAAGCGATTTATTAAGTTCAAGTGGAATGACCCTAAGGTCAAGTGGGTTTAGAAAATGAGGTATCGGGACCTTGTTTTCATAAACCGAGTCGTAAATATTTTTATAAATATTTACGTAGTGGCAATAAGATGGTATTAAAGTTTCGTTGAAAAATTTTATCGTTTCGATAGTTAATTAAACAAAAAGGACTAAATTGTGTAAAGTGCAAAAGTTGTGTTCTATAACCTAAAGGTATTAAATAGATATAGAACTTAAAAGTAGAAGTCCTTATTTGGTAATTAGCCCATTAAAGAGATAGTGGGATATGATGGCTTGGCATTTGGTGTAATAAATAAATTGTATAAAGGTTAATATTGTAAATTGGTTAAAAATAATAATAAAATGAATATAATAAAAGAATCAAGGTGTCATCTTTTTCATTCTCTTTTTACCAGTCGAATATGAAGGCTTGAGAAGCCATGGAAGAAGCTTCCAACTTTCAGCTAATGCATGGTAGGCATTTCTAGTCCCGTTTTTAATTATTTTTATATTTTTGGGATCGTTGTTGCTTAATCTATCTAATGAGGGGACTATTTTGCTAAACCATTGAATAGTTTGATATTTGCCATTGATGAGTATAATAGGGCTTTGAAGTTTAATGGAAGAATATGAGTCCTTGTTGATAGTTAAACACTTTTTGTTAAGTGAATTTTTAAGAAATTGACAATTAAGGGCTAAATTGATAAATGTGAAAACTTTGTGGTTAAAATGTCAAATAAATGAAATGTGTGGGCTGCTAGAGACACTAGTGATATTTGTCTATAGTTGAATTTTACTCAATTTCATGAATTTGCATTTTTATGATATAGGGACTAAATTGTAAAGAAGTTGAAATATTAGGGGCAAAACTATAATTTTGCCATAAAGTGAATTATGGACTGTTTTGATACCGTGAACATTTGGCTAAGCTTAATTATGGTTAAAAATGGTTAATTTGCATGTTTTGTGCTCAGGGACTAAAATGAATAAAAGTAAAACTTTAGGGGTAATTTTGTGAAAATGACAAAAATGACCAAATTGTATGAAATAAGGTGTTTTAATGTCTAAATTAATATACTAAATGAAATTATTAATTTAGATCAAGATCGGGTGGAAAATCGAGAAAAATATGAAAATTACCAAAATGCCCCTGAACTTTGGTATCTCTACAATTTAGCCAGGTAAGTTTGTATGCAATAAGCATTGTTAAATTGATGTTTCTAATGCTTTAATATTGTATAAATTGTATATACGTGAATATTTTAATGTCTGACGACATATCAACAAAATGTGGCACTTAGTGTGCGAGATATTGAGAATGACACTTAGTGTGCAAAATATCGAATGATTCAAAGGGAAATTATAAATGGTGATTGAATGATTAAATAGAGAAAAGTGAACAGGTATACATGCTATATTATATGAATTGTTTATGAGACGACTTTATAATGGTGATATTTGGGCTTTGAGCCTAGCAAGCTTTAAGCTGGTGAATAATATTATCGGGTTTAAAACCTAGCAGGCTAAATGCTGGTGATTTGATAAAAGTCTAAGACATGAGACCTTGTGTTAAATCGGCAATTGAATTTGTTCAATGCATTAAGTTGGCCAGGTATGTGATATATTCTTATGTATGTTAGATCGATTGGAATTGAATCATGAGTGTGAAATGAGAAGCATAGGTAAAAATGCCTATGTCATATATGTGAGTAAGGGCAAAACCATCGTAAATTATCGATAAGGGTGGACTATGTGCGGCATCATCTTATAATTGCTAATTTGAACGGTTGTGTGCGAATCATTGAGCATGATGTATTGTATTGAGATTATGCTTGAGTGGAATTATAGATATGTGATGAAATTGATTGGTGATATGCTTGTTTAAATAATGTCAATGCAAAGAATGTGTGAAGGAGTAAATTTGTAATAAATCTGCTTGGGACAGCAGCAGTAATGTGATTTTGGAAAATCACCATAAATTTTTGGAGTTTAGTTAGAAGTTGAATAAATTATGTAACTAAAGCTTAATGAGTCTAGTTTCTTATAAAAGAAATCGTGTAAGGAAAAGAGTTGCTGATAATGAGATATTTGAAGTGGCGTGGGATAGAGTCAAATGACTTTGGGGTACCCTGTTCTATTTTTAGAAAATCATTATAATTTGTAAAAAATGGGTTATAAGATAAAATTTATATGCTTATACTCCTTAATGAGTCTAGTTTCAAATGAAATCAAATAGAACATATTTTGAATTCTGTACAATGAGAAATTTGATTCGTAGTGAAGAGTGGTCAGATTAGTCAAACAGTGAAACAGGGGAAACTTTAAGAAAAATCTGGTATTGATTGGCCAAACCTAAAATTCTTAAAATTTTATGGGTGGAAGATATATAAGTCTATTTTCAGGTAAAATTAACGGTAATTGATTTGGAGTTTTGTAGCTCTAGTTATAAATAATTTAGTGACTATTGCTCAGGAAGACAACTTGTAGTGAATTTGTGATTATGTTGTAAACATTGATAAAACTTGTTAATGAGTTGCTTATTGTTTTCTTATGAACTTACTAAGCGTAAAGCTTACTCCCCTTTTCTTTCCCATATTCCCTAGGGTTGCCAGGTTAGATCGGGTTGGAGGCCGTCAGAGATATTATCACATTGTCAAGTCTACGCTATCGGCGTAAGTAAATCTTAGTGTTTCGAGTCTATGGCATGTATAGGGTTGTAAAGTTGAGTAAGTAAATGAACAAGACTAAGATATTGGTAAATATTTAATAATGCCTCATGAATATTTTGGGCCTTGTCAGCCCAATTAAAGGATAATATACGTGTGTATGAAAAGTTTAAAATTGATTAAAAATTTTTACGGTCTGGTTTTATATAAATGGATGAGTTTAAATCTGGTAGCACCTCGAACCCTGTTCCGGCGAGGGATACGGGCGAAGGTGTTACATACCATCTGTATCATCCAATCTTTCCGAAGGTTCAACCGGGATTTCTCTCTCTTTCTAATACTTGATTCCATACTTCCAATAGTCAATTATGATTCAAAAATCAGCTACAATACATAAAATATGCTGAAATACAAAAACATAATAAAGATAATGTATTATTTACATACAAACTTACATACTTTCTCATTTCCATGTCGAATTAATATTGAACATTTAAATCATCATAATTATACTTACTTTCAACACCTCGGCAATCATAGTAAATATATCAATTTTACATTGAAACATGCATGAATTAATGCTTATTATACATATGAACTTATCTCGATACTAAAATGGCCATTTTACCAACTTTCTCGATTTTCAATTTTTCTCCCATTCTACATTCAAATCTCATTTTCCGGTATCTAAAACATCATATTTTACTTATTTAATTAATTTACTATTCAAAACAGTCCTTAACTCAAACTTTGGAAAAATTACAATTTTGCCCCTAAACTTTTGCATATTTACACTTTTTCCCCTAGGCTCAGGAATTAAACTTCATCCCTTATTCTTATGTTTTATGACATGCTGATCATTTTTCCCTTCTATTACAACACCAAATTCTCACTCTGACACATAGTTATGAACAATAACAACTATTACCGATTAAGCCGTTTTACTCATTTTTGCTTAAAACCGCTTAGCAAAAGTTGTTTAACATAATTTCAGCCTCTATATTCTACCATAAAACATCAAAATAAACATATTTCACCTATGGGTATTTTTCCAAATATGAACCCTAGCTTAAATTATTGCTAGAATAAGCTTAATCAAGTTACCGAGATTCCAAAATCGTAAAGAACTTGAAAAACGAGGCTAGAACAGACTTACTATTGAGCTTGGAAAGCTTGAAAACCCTAGCCATGGCTTCCCCCATGCTAATTTCAGCCTCCATGAAAAAGATGAGTCAATTTTGGCTTTATTTTCCCTTTTCATTTCTTTTAATTACCAAATGACTAAAATGCCCTTAATGCCTTTCTTTAAAATTTTGTCCTATTCATGCCCTTTTTTGTCCAAACAAAATATAATGGTCTAATTTCTATTTAAGGTCCTCCTCTTTAAACCCCATTTCAATCAAGTACTTATGAATTAGAACACATATTTTGCAACTTTTTCAATTTAGTCCTAAAAGTCCAATTAAGCACTTTATCAGTAAAATTACTTAACGATATTTTTACACAATATTTTAATCAATAAATAAACCTTAAAATGTAATCAGAATAAATTTTTTGACTTCAAATTCGTGGTTCTAAAACCATCGTTCCGTTCAGGCCCTAAATCGGGCTGTTACAGCAACTTCTGCAAATAAGCCCTAATAGGCAAATTAAACATGCAATCTATAAAATTTCTTATCAATACTCTAACACATGCATCTAATCACTCAGTAAATCATAAAAATTTATCGAAATAAACTTTTCTATCTCAGATTTGTGGTTTCGCAACCACTATTCCATTTAGGCCCTATTTCGAGATGTTACATCCTCGATCACACATCTTTACCGTCTTCCATAGAATATCGAAACTGATACTCGGATGCAATTCATATTTAACAAGTAGCACACATAATTTGCATATTACTCAATAATAACCACAAAGCATAATATTTCATGATATTAATCATCATATCATATAAATTAAATTAAATTACTTAAAATGACAATTATGTTACTACATTTACACATGAACCTACTTCGGTACAAAATAAAGAAATTTTGCAATTTAGTTCACAATCTTCTCCTTTCCTCGATCAAGGTCGATTCCATGTCTTTCTTGGTCCAAAATAACACATTTAGCTGATTTAATACTCACATTTATCAAAATAGTCCTTAACTCTAACTTTTGAAAAATTATGATTTTGCCCCTAAACTTTTGCATATTTACACTTTTACCCCAAAGCTCGAAAATTAAATTTTTTTCCAAAATTCTTACGTTTTATGACATGTTGATCATTTTTCCCTTCTATGGCAACATCAGATTCTCACTCTAACATGTAGTTATAAACATTAGATATTTTTTACCAATTATGTCATTTTCCTCGTTTTCACGTAAAATCGTTTAGCAAAAGTTGTTTAACATAATTTCAAGCTTCATATTCTACCATAAAACATCAAAATAAACACATTTCACCTATGGGTATATTTCCAAATATAAATCCTAGGTTAAATTATTGCTAGAATAAGCTAAATCAAGTTACCGGGACTCTAAAAACGAAAAGAACATTAAAAACGGGGCTTGGAATCACTTACTATGGAGCTTGGAAGCTTGAAACAAACCCTAGATATGGAGAACCTTTGCAATTTCGTCCTAATGAAGAAGATGGACATATTTTGCCATCTTTTTCCTTTTTTTAATCTTTTAATTACCAAATGACTAAAATACCCTTCATTAAAAACTTTGGTTATTTCTACCTATGTATGTCCATTTTTGTCCATGAAAACCTTATGGTATAATTCCATTTAAGGACCTCTACTTCAATTATGCTCTTCAATTAAATCCTTTAACATCTAAAACTCATATTTATCAACTTTTGCAATTAAGTCCTAATAGGCAAATTAGACATGCAATTCATGAAATTTTCTATCGATATTCTAACACATACATCTAATCACTCAATAAATTATAAAAATTAATCGGAATAAATTTTTCTACTTCAGAATTGTGGTTTCGAAACCACTATTCCATTTAGGCCCTAATTCGGGATATCACAAAGAAAGTCTAGCTATGGTGAGCTTAGGAATTTCGGCTATGGCATGGAGAAGATGGGCAAATTTTTACTTAAATTTTCCTTTTTATTCTTTTATTAACCAAATGACCAAAATGCCCTTTTTACTAAACTTTCAAATTTTACTTATTCATGCCCATTTTTGTCCATAAAAATAGAAATTGATCAAATTGCCATTTAAGGACCTCTAATTAATAATCCATAGCTATTTCATGCTTAAAGCTTCTAGAATCACATATTTTGCAACTTTTTCAATTTAGGCCTAAAAATCAAATTGGACACTCTATCAACAAAATTTCTTAATGAAACTTTCATACAATCATGTAAACATATCATAGACCTCAACACATTCATAAAATAATTATTTCTACTTTGGATTTGTGGTCTCGAATCCACTATTCCGACTAGGCCCAAAATCGAGATGTTACATAAACATTGCACAACAGGTGAAAGATAAGTTGTACTTTTCCTTTTATTTGGCCATCCCTTTTTGAAGTACTCATTAACTGATTGGTTAACTTGAACATGGCGTTAACATTTTATTTTGAACTCTCTGTAGTAATGAGAAGGAACATAACACTTTCGCATCACTTGCTTCAACTCGTCCCATGTTTCAATTAACCTTTCGTAGTTTCTTTGACAATTAATTCCTAGTTGAATCAGAAAACTCAACGCATGATTCAAAAATCCAAGGGTCACCAATGGGACTTTTTCCTTTTCCGGGCATTTATAATAACGAAACATAAGTTCAATATTTTATTCCCACTCACAATATGCTTTTGGATCATTTTTTCCATGAAATTGTTGATTTGAGAACTTTGGTTTTGCCAACTAAGGTTAGCCACAATCATGAGTACCCAAAGTTTCATTAGTGTGATGATATCCTCATCTACCAGTATTAGAATGAATAGAAGGTTAATCATTGTCCCCATCATCATCACTGTCATGAGCACGAGACCGTTTATTGGAAGAAGTCTCCAAATGAGCAACAACTTGAATTAACATTTGAATTTGATTGGCAAACTGAGTAATGCTCCCTTTATGTTTCGTTCATAACTTAGTCAAATTGGCCTCAACTGTATCACGTAACTCGTTCAATTTTTGATGTTGATAATTTACCATCCCCACAACATTCTTAAATGTAACATCTTGTTCTTTGTCATTGAATGGTGTCTAATCATGGTGTTTATGATTACGAGTGTCATGAATCATTGTGAAAGCTTGGAAAAACACAACACTCAAAAGAAAAATTAAATAAACTTCACCTTATGCACTTACAAATAAAATTAAATTCTCAATGAGGTAATAATTAATATTGTGAGTCTTTTAAAAGTGTTTATATCAATTAATTAGAATGTATTAGAATTAGCAAACCTAGTAGACCTAGGAGTCCATTGGCTAGACACCAAAGAATTGTGTTGCACAGAGGAAGGAATGTGCAATGTGCTTTAACCTATTAACACAAGAAACAATAAAATGTTAGAATGTATAAAAGAACAATAAAAAGAAAAAGCAAATGAAAATCTAAGACTAAGAGTTAATGAAAATCCTTGAAACCCGAAAACCCCAAAAAAATTACAGCAACTTCGCAAACTTCGGCCAAGATGTTTCCGATTTCCAAAAATCATGAAACTTAAATTGGAATCTCCTAAAATAATGTATATTTGATCTGGAGATTTTTTCCACAAAATTCGACCCACAAATGTTTTCCTTCTTTTTGTATTTTTTGTATTGTTTTAGTTTTTTGATCACTTTTTTGTGGGAAATATTTTTTATATTCTAAAATGATGCCAAGAAATAGCATATATATATTTACCCACTGAAAAATATTTTTTCTAAAAACTTTTTAGGTAAAAAAACATTATTTTGAGGCTGATTGCTGGAAATTAGTTTTATAAGAGCACAAAGAACACCTAAAACACTCATATCTAATACCAAATGGTAAAGATGAATGCAGCTACAGGATCATAAAATTTGTCCAAGTCACGGATTTGACTTAGGGCTCTAGACGTTCAAAAACGAAACTTGGATTTTAACACAACTTGAAACGCAATCGAAACCTAGTAAAGTAAAACAAATAAAAACAAATAAATAAGATAAATAAATAGAATAATAAATCAAATACTGGAACAATAATGAAAAAATAAAAAAGATAGATGGGAAAGATAAAACGTGGTATGTAGAAGTCCTAAGAAGCCTTAGAAACACAAAGAATCCACAACCCCCTTCAAGCGGCTCTAATTTCCCCTCCAAGATAGAAAACTTGGTAAGAAAAAATTTGAAGATGATCCCCACAATCTGAAAATATTGTTAAAATTCTTCCAAAAGAAAACTCAAGAGAACTTCTTGAAAAGGAAAACTCAAAGAGAATTTATTAACTCAAAAGATAAGTTGAATAATAATGATTTGATATTTGTGTACAATATAAAGGTCTTTATATAAGCTAGCTAAATAAATCTAAATAAAACTCTTAAGTATACTAGAACTCTAATTAGCCTAAACAAGAAGTACTTTTAAACTAAACTTTCTTATTGACATAAAACTCCTAAATAACTTAAATACTTAATCATTTTTAAAACTTCAAAATAAAATAATAATAAAATAATAAGAGATGATAAATACAATTTCAAGCTCATATATAATAAAAATTAAGCCTAAAACTAGAACCTAATATGATTCAAACTCGAATTAAAAGCTCGAAACTCGTAATTCCCATCATAATCTTGTCCAAAAATTTTGGTCACACAGTCTTCACAAAAATGATCGTAACTTGAGCTCTCAAACTAGAAATTGAGTGATTCAAAGTGTGATTCGAAGCTAAGAGATAGATATTCAAATTCTATGAGGACATCATAATCCAAAAATGCTTGGATCCAATACAAATATTTGTCGCAATTTGACTAATCTTTTCAGCTTGAAATTTGATAGCTTGGTTGGACCTTGAGCTAGTGTAAGCCCATCACATGGGCATTGAGACTCGCATCACTTAAGTTAAAAAGCAACAAAAAAAAGAAGGTTCTTAGGAATTAGTCGACACCATTATTAGTACCAACTTACTGGTAATTTTTGGTAAACCCTTAGGTTATTGTCGAATGAATTTACATAATTGCAATTGTGTTTACATGGGTTTTTAGAACTGGTTGTAAGGAGGAAAACTTCTTGATTTTGGGTTGCATGCTACCGATTCACGCATGCATGTTAAATTTCTATAGTTTAACGATCTGATATTTATATTTGTTTCTCCTTTAGCTCAAAAAGCTAGTAAAATTCTGATGTAATATCCCATTTTTCAATGGTGTCAGAAATAGTAGTTTTGAGACTACAATTTTGATATGTGAAGTCATATTTTATTATTTAATTAATGTTTATGGAGTTATATGAGAGTCATATTAAAATTTGGTGAAGAAATTTTAACGTTTTGATAGTTAATTAAGTAAAAGGATTAAACTATAAAAGTTGAGAAAGTTAGTTGTTATTAGTAAATTGGGTTCAATAGCTTTAGAAACTTATTTTGGTTGCCTTAAGTGGTAATTAGACCATCACTAGTTATGATGGACAGTTATGGGTAAGCACATTTGATATTATATAAGTTTAATAAAGGGCAAATTAGTAATTTAATAAAAAATAAAAGAAATAAAAGATGAATAAACTATCATCTTCTTAAAATTTTCCCTTTCACAACTGAAACACCATGGTTGTTTAAGCTTAGGGTTCAGCCAAGCATTGGATGCATGCATGTGAGTAATTTTTATATCATTTCTTGTAATTTCTATATTTTTAAGATTATTACAACTAGGTCCAACTAACTTGTACCTCCATTTTTGAAACTGTTAAAGATTTTAGATGTTTTCATTGATTAATCCTTGTTATTTTTTGTTTTAATTGATTAAATGGAAGATTTAGTTATAAACTAGAATTAATTTATTAAGTAATTTTTTTTAATTATTAGTTAAGGGATTAAATTAACAAAATGTTAAATTTAAATGGAATTTTTGTGAATTATGAATAATTAAGAATTGTATTAGTTTAGAGTGAAATTTAACTAGTATAGAAAATTTCTAAAATTTTATTAAATTTGGAATTTCAGGTTTAGGACTAAATTGTGAAAAATGTAAAATTTAGGGAAAATGTGTGAATAAAAAAAAGTTAGGGGTCATATGTACTGAATTAGATTTAAAATGTATGTGAATTTAATAGATTGTATTTAATTACTAAATAGATCAAGAAACGAGTCAAAAAGACAATAACAGAGGAAAAAGAGAAAATTGCAAAGTGTTTTGATATGTAATTGCAAATTTCTTGTTATTATATCATTGTTTGTTAGTTAGTTAAATATAAGTATATGAAATTTCACTTGTTATTATTGGATATGGATCATTCCAAATGAGTACATTTGAGAATGAATAGTTACTAATAGCATTCTTTGTTATTTCACACTATTGATAGTAATGTATTGGATTTATTGTAAATATACGAAGATGATGAAGTGCCTCTGAATAATGAATGTGTATAAAAGTAATGAATTTATGCATAATACCCGGATGAACGCAGTAAATGCTTAGAATACAATTGGCATGCCAATAAGGTTAGTATGCACGCTGGTATAGGATTACACTTCGGTGCTTCCGTTTGCACTTCAGTGCTTCTGTTTAGACTTTGGTGCCTTTGTTACACTTCAATGTCTTTATTTGCACTTCGGTGCCTCTGATTGCACAATTATGCCACTTTCTGTGCTTCGATGCCTCTATTATGCATCTATGATGCTTCTGGTACAATATAGTTACCCGAGTATCCGAGACAAGTTACTATTCATCAGATTATGAAATAATTGAGTTACAGTTTATCTATATGTTAAAATGTTATTGCATAATCATAGTACTATTAAGTGAAAAATATTACAATGAATTTCTTGATTTCATGTATGGATTGTTTCATTAAAGAAATGTGAATTATGGTATGAGTTATTATGATATATTTGAAGATGTGAATAATTACTAATGTGATTTGTGAATTTGTATTTGGTTATCAGGACTTATAAATTATCTCTTTGAATATTTATTTTGAATGAGTTAAGTTGATTTTGATGTTATACTATGAGCTTACTAAGCTTTTTTAGCTTAATTCATTTATGATCTTTTGTAGTTGACAAGTTTACAGACTAACGAGACAGATTGATTAGAAGCTTACACTATTCAGCCATTTTGGTAGTTTTCATATATTTTTTTTGGGTTGTGGCATGTATATAGCTGTTTTGTTGTAAATGTGTGATGGATTGACTAGAAGCTCACACTATCCAGTAATTTTGGTAGTTTTTGTATTTTGTTTTGGGATGTGGCATGTATATAGGTGTTTTATTGTAAATATGGAAATGTTATAGTATAATGGTGTTCCTAGTGAAATGTTTCGTTTTAAATGTGTATGTTTCAAGTGTTTTGGTTAGGTTGATTCTTAATGGTCAAGAGCTAGGTGGTAATACTTTGAAATGGTAAATTTTGAGTATGTGTATGCTCTGGTCAATTTGGTGGATTGTTGAGCATGTATAGATGTTTAATGTCATGTGCTATTTAACTAGATATTTGATTGAATGATCTTTGTTTGAGGTGCCTTTGAATGGAATATTGGTTAGTATAGGATAGAGGAAAATTTGGCATGTAATCGATTATTTGAATGTGTTTTTGAACCTAGGAAATGAGCTAGATATGGCATGTCTTGATGTGCAAGGAATAGTGCATGAATATGCTTGATTTAGAGGTTAAAAATGATACACATGACTTGGGACACGGGCTGCCACACGGTCGTGTGCTACACACGATCACCTTACACGACTATGTGTATTTATTATTTTTACATGCAATATCCACCAGCCTACGATACAACCGTGTGAGTCAAAATAGTTTGTTAGACGGTCTAGCACACGACCTGTGACACGGTCGTGTGACCCTATTTTGAATACTCTCATGGGTGGACACACGGGTGGACACATGGACTGGGACACGGCCGTGTATTCTGACTTCAAATTTTCACATGGTTCAGGCTATGTCACAGTCTAGCCACACAACCGTGTGACCCCTATTTTGCAAATTTTTAAGTTATTCTAAATGTTTTTTATTTGTTTCGATTTAATCCTAGATTGCTTTCAAACTGTTTTTGGGGCCCTATAAGCTCAAATTAAGTCCCATATGTGTATTTATGCCATGAATTGATTTATCGGTTACATGTTTGTAATTTATTTGTTTAACTATTTTATAAAGACTTCAAATGTTCTGTTTTGCTTAGTAACTAGAAACACGAAAATATACACAATTTTTTATGCCATTTTTAACTCAACTTCATGCAGTTTTGATAAAATTATTTTTGAAAAATATATAATTGTTATAAAATAATTAAATACACTCAAATTATGAACACGTTGAATTTTAATTAATTTTATATCAAATTTTGATTAATTTTGATTTTTTGACAGATTTGCGCAAAGGGTGAAAATTGGCTCGGCAAACACTGCTAGAAGCGCAAAATCGAGAAGCAATTTTAAAGTATCAAGGTGACTTAATTTTTCAGCCTAAGACGGTCCAAATTATGTGTATTAATTCATTATATAATTAATTTTAATTTTAGTCCAATTTAATTTGGGTTAAATAAATTATTATTAATTAATTATGAAAAGGGGCCCAATTGAGCTGAACCGAGAAAACCAATCCAACTGAGCATTGGGCAGCCCAAAACCATCCCACATGCTGACCCAATAAGCTTGCTTGGATGATTATTTGGCTTGCAAAATGGCCCTTGAAGATTCCTTCAAATTGCATTCAAACCCCTCCACTATTTATGCCCTTCTAGATTTGCCCCTACCTTAAAATAGCATGTTTGAAATCTTCAAACATGCCAAATGTGTGGCTAGCCATGGGGGGAGTATTTGGCTGCTGATTTTGACTATTTTTAGCAGCCTTCTCAACCTATAAATACCCCCTTGGCTGCTCACTTCAAATACATCTCAACCCTTCTCATCTTTTCACTTCTCTCTCTCTTTTCTCTCTTCATTGTTCTTCATTTTATTCCCCATTCCCTTGCCTATTTCACCTCTTGAAATAGAGTCAATCAACCATCATTTGGAGCAGCATTCAAGTTTTCATATTAGCATCAGTTCAACAAGAACAAGCGGAGAAGGAGGAGTGGAGCAAACTAGTCAAGCCACGTAGAAAACACCGGATTTGATTCTTGTTCCCTATCCTTTTAATTTTGTTGTTGTTATGATGAACATGTCTATGAATATTTGTGATGTTGATATGTTTAATTTAATTAATATGGCTTAAATTTAATTCATGTTAGGTTGAATGCATTTTGTCTACTTAATTTATTAAAATTGTGTGTGTTGTTATAGGCCTTGGTAAGATGTTTGATTAAGTCAAAACATGACTAAGTTATTCTTGCATTACAATTGTAAGGTAACTAATGAATTAATTATTTAAACGGATTGAAATTGTAATTAATTAACATGATACTTAATCAATGCATGTTTATTCATCTAAGGTAGCTGAGGGTTAAATTAGCAATGGTATCTCGCAATACATTAGGCTTGCATAACTTGCAAGATTATTGTGGTTAAACTATTTCAACGTAGAAATACATTGTTACCTCACGTAATATTTTATGCGCTCATGAGATTGAATAAATTGTTTGAATTGGCATAGAGATATGTACAAGAGATTATTTTAATTTCATAAGTATGTATGTGCATTAACACATTTGCTCATTAGAAATTGTTTAATCGGTTGAATTGACATAGAGATATAGTCAAGAGATAAATGGATTTTGGTAGGTATGTATGTTCATAAGTTAGCAAATTACCGAGTTGCCGTGAGTTTATTCGTAACAACATGAACATGAGTTTAATAATTCTAAGTTAAGAAATGCAATTAATCTAGCACAATTATGTCATTTAGGTTAAAATCATATTTTGAAATCGTGCGTTGGAACTTCTATTTTATTTTTATTTATTTTACTTTGTTAAATCCTAGTTTTTCATCACTTTTTCAAATCAAAATATTTTTCTTCACCAAAGTGTTTTTAAAATTGCATTCATAAATAACTCTTTTCACAGTCCCTGTGTGTAACACCCCTAACCCGTATTCATAGCTAGAATAGGGTTACAAGGCATTACTGATCAATCACAATAGAAATCATACATTTTCACATAAACATCAATCAAATATAATCTCAATGTCCCTTATAAGGCTCTACGAGACCTTAAAACATGATTAGAAATGGTTCGGGACTAAACCGATAACATTTGCAAACTTTTGGATACTTATAAAATTTTCAAACATTCAGGGGTCACACACCCGTGTGAACAGGCCGCGTGCCTTACACGGCCACTAGACACGCCCGTGTCACAAACCATGTGAAAACAGGGCCTACATCTGACTTCTATCACATGGCCGAGGACACGCCCGTGTGCCAAACCATGTGAAATCTAGAAGGGTTACTGACTTGGGTCACACAGCTAGCCACACGCCCATTACGAGCCACACACAGCCAATAGACACGCCCGTGTGTCTAGGCCATGCCAAACCTGTAGGGTATACTGACTTAATTTAAAAGGGTACCCCAGAGAACACACGGTCGTGTAGCATGACCGTGTGTCGCACAAGGCTGAGATACATGCCCGTGTCTCTACCTCTGTGGACAAAAATAGACCATTTATAAGGCCAATTTGCCACCCTTTTTCACATGCACGCCTAACAACCATAATGATACCATTTCATCATATAATAGGCAGCCCCAAATCATCATTCATTGCATCATTTGTACAATATCCAATTCAACCAAATTTATTACTCGATCAATACCAAATAACTATCCAAAGCTTATATCATAAGCATCTATTCAAAAGCACATAACTTCTTAATTTCTTTACTTCAGTCAGACCATAAAGATCATTTGCCAAAATCAAAACATAACCATTTATCAACTATGAAACCTTGGCCATTTTTATACCAAAATAAGCCATCATTCATGACTATACATGCCATTCCAAACATAAACATTTATAAGCCAAATCTCGTAGCCATATTCACAACCAAAGTACCTTAACTAGCCTATACATGCCATAGACCATATATACATATCTCAAAAGTACCAACTTAGGTGTTTCATAGTGCAATGATGTTCCCGACGACTCCTGGATCCGAGCTAGCTTTAATTATCTATAAAACATACACAAATAACACATAATAAGCTTCATAGCTTAGTAAGTTCGTAAGTGAATAACTCAATTCATCAAATAAATGTAATTTAACTATTTTCACATTACCAAACCAGAATCACATTAATCACAAACCTTTCTCATGTCTCAAAACATGATCAAATACCATCTCACTGAACTTTCTCAACCTAATACTCGAGTAGGTTCCGTATGTACTTGTATCACCTCGTACTAACCTCTTTCTCAACCATGTCATTTCTTTTTCCCGTTGAAACATTTGGAATACAAATTGGATACTCAAGGATCATAATCGATAAGTACCTCCATAGCCAAATCAAGGTAACTTATCCCAGAGTACCTATACCATGGCCCGTGCCAAATCAAGGTAACTCCTCTTTGAATACCTATACCATGGCCCATAGCCAAATCAAGGTATTATTCACACCCGAAGTGCCAAT
This sequence comes from Gossypium hirsutum, assembly GCF_007990345.1. Classification (NCBI taxonomy): domain Eukaryota; kingdom Viridiplantae; phylum Streptophyta; class Magnoliopsida; order Malvales; family Malvaceae; genus Gossypium; species Gossypium hirsutum. The sequence continues at coordinate 26,757,973 of NC_053435.1, read as the reverse complement.
ATCATGGCCTGAAGCTAATACATTAACCTAATGACCTGTCATTAGTATCTTAAATTATTCCTAAAGTTCAACCGAGAGTTTCACTTGTCAATTTCATCATCGTACACATCCGTTTAGTCGTATTCACAATTCAAACATTATCCGTAATCTCACAATCACATTTTTATGCAATACCAAAGCGTATAACATACATTTATAATGAAGTTATCACAAACGAACTTACCTCGTACTCGAAATTGACGAATTAGATCGATTACTCGATAACTTTCGATTTCCCCCGATCTAAATCCAAATTCTTTCTCTCTTGATCTATATGTATTCAAAATTAACCCATTTAGTCAACTACTCATTCAATTTAATCCTTAAACACATATTTTGGCATTTTTACACTTTAGCCCTAAACTTTCACATTTATTACAATTTAGTCCCTATTTCACAAATACACAAATTCATGAAATTTCATTAAACCCAAGCCTAGCTGAATTTCATATAGGTCCCTAGCAACCCATATTTTTCATTTATTTCACATTTCAACCCCTCATTTTACAAATTTCTCAATTTATTCTCTAATATACATTTTTACTCAAAATCACTTTACAAAACATAGATCTATCACTAAGCTTTCATAATTCATCATCAAACACTCAAAAATAGATGAATTCATCAATGGAAACTTTCAAAACATTAAGCAGTTTTGCAAATTAGTCCTTGGGCTAGCTAGTACTCGATACAATGATCACAAAAACGTAAAAATCATAAAAAACCGAGCTCAAAAAATACCTTAATCAAGATGAATAAGGGCCGAATGAATGAAAACTCCAAAACCCTATTTTTTCTCTAATATTCAATTGAAATAACCAAAGTTGAACATGTTTTCATCTTTTGTTTTATTTAATATTAACTTAATAGCTGAATTACCATTTTAACCTTGATATAAAACATTTAATATCATCCATTTAATGCCCATTTATGTCAAATTTCACTATCAATGGTGTAATTACAACATAAGGAAATTTCATGTAATAAGCCATAGCAATTAGACACCTTTATCAAATAGAATGCCACTTTTGTATTTTACGCGATTAAGTCCTTTTTCTCAAATTGAGCTATTAAACAATAAAATTAGCTCACGAAATTTTCACACATATATATTCACATGTTGTAAACACCAAAAATAATATTAAAATAAATTTTCAATCTCAGATTTGTGGTTCCGGAACCACTGTTCTGATTTAAGCTAAAATCGGGCTATTAAACTGTGGGTACGATAAGTCGACATTTACTTGTCACTTTATTACTTGTTGCGATTGTGTACACTTGCACATTTTCGTTGTTCCAAGTTTTTGGCTCCGTTGCCGGGGATAGTTTTTAAAAGTCATTACTTGTGAATTTGTTAATTTTGCATTTTGGTTTATTTTCCTCTTCAATTTTAACTTAATTAATTTTTCTATGTTTATTTCAGGTGCTTATGAGTATTGATCGAATTATCGATTTACTCCCTACGGACCTTGAGATTGAAAGAACTTTTTGACAGCAAAGAAGACAAGCAAGTTAGAGAATGGCCGAAAAGATGAACTTCGAAAATCCAAATCAAGGAAACAGAGCAAACCCTATTCAAAATCCTATATAGGGATAGAGCTCTAAGATAGTATGCCATGCCAGTGTTTCATGTGTTAATTTGTGTATTAGGAGACCCGAAATTGAGGCACAATAGTTTGAGCTAAAGCCAGTCATATTCCAGATGCTTCAGACAGTGGGCCAATTTAGTGGAATGCCTACCAAAGATCCTCACCTGCACTTAAGACTATTCATGGAGATGAGAGATTCTTTCAAGTTAGCTGGAATACCCAAAGATGCACTATGATTGAAGTTGTTCCCATATTCGCTAAGGGATAGAGCTTGAGCCTGGTTGAACTCATTGCCATCAAATTCAATTTCCACATGGCAATAGTTTGCAGAAAGATTCCTCATGAAGTATTTCCCACCTAGCAATAATGCTAAGTTCAAGAATGAGGTCATCGCTTTCCAACAAATGGATGACGAGTCCTTGTATGAGGCATGGGAAAGGAACAAAGAATTATTATAGAAGTACCTTCATTATGAAATCCCACATTGCATCAAACTTGAGACGTTTTATAATGGTCTCAATGCTCACAAGAGGATGGTAGTGGACGCTTATGCTAACAGTTCTCTCCTTTCTAAGTCTTACAATGAGGCTTATGAAATCATCGAGAGGATTGCCAGTAACAATTATCAACGGCCAACCAATCGAGCAGCATCAGGAAAGCAAGCCACTGGAATTCATGAAGTAGATGCTCTTACTTTACTCGCATCTCAGGTATCCTCAATATCCTCAATGCTTAAAAATTATACCACTTATGGGTTTAATAGTTTTGCAGCATAGCCACCAAATCAATTTGAAAATGTAGCCTATGCCTATTGCAGGGAAGGACATCTGTTTGAAGAATGTCCATCAAACCGAGAATCCATGTATTACATCGGTAACCAAAACCAAAACCGAGTAAGGCAAGGATTACAATCTAATTCCTATAACCCATCATAGGGAAACCACCCTAATTTCTCTTGGAGTAACCAAGAGGCTGGACCCGGTAACACATACGCCCTACCTAGATTGACCCAGCCACCTATTTTTACCCAACAAGTTCAGAAACAACCTCAAGCTGAACCATCCAATGGCTTAGAAAACTTGTTGAAGGCATACATAGCCAAGAATGATGCCTTAATCCAAAACCAAGTAGCTACATTGAAAAACCTAGAAAACCAAATGGACCAGCTTGCGACTAAACTCAGAAACCAACCACAAGGTGCTTTACCTAGTGATATGGAGAATCCGAGGAATCTAGGAAAAGAGCATTAGTGATATGGAGAATCCGAGGAATCTAGGAAAAGAGCATTGTAAAGCATTGACATTGAGGAATGAAAAGACATCAGAGCCCAACACAGTAAAAGTTGAAAAGGAGCCAGATAATGCTCAAGACTCAGAGGAAGTTCAACCGAGTATTGAAATTTCAGTTTCACCAGAACCTAAATCTGAAAAATCTGATAAGGTAATTTCTGAACCAGCTAATTCTGAAAAACTAACAACTTCATTAGATGTAGAATTACATAGAAGATGAATCAACCAGTTCCAGTAAAGAAGCCTCCACCACCCTACCCTCAAAGACTTCAAAAGTAGAAGTAGGAAGTTCAATTCAAGAAGTTCTTAAACGTACTCAAGCAACTTCATATCAAAATCCCGTTGGTTGAAGCACTTGAACAAATGCCGAACTACATCAAATTCATGAAGGATATCCTGTCAAAAAAAATGAAGACTTGGACAATTTGATATAGTAGCCCTGACAAAAGAATGTAGTGCATATCTTCAAGACAAATTATCTCCAAAGTTGAAGGATCCTAGATGTTTTACCATACCTTGCACTTTAGGAAGTTGGGGATAGATGAAGTTAGACCTACTATAGTTACACCTCAATTAGCAGATTGATCTTTAGCACATCCAGAAGGAAAAATCGAGGATGTATTTGTAACGCCCTCACGCCCAAAACCATCGCCAGATTCGAGTTTGAGGTGTTACTAAACTTAACTCATTAATTAAACAACTCAAACAATTTATTTTTAAAATTTCCAGACAAGCTGGCCAACTGCCTCACAGTCGCATAAGAAGTCATATCTCGTGTTATGAAACACGAAATTAATATCCATAAATTTTCCTTGAAACTAGACTGATATATATATCTACTAAATTTTTTCTAGAATTTTTGGTTAAGCCAATCAGTACAGTTTATTAGTTAAAGTCTCCCCTATTTTAGGGTTCGACTACTCTGACCCCTGTGTATTAAGAATCAGATATCTCCATGTACAGAGTTTCAATGATTATGAAGTTTGTTTCTCATAAAACTAGACTCAATAAATAATCTGTAAATATAAAGAATGACTTCTAATTATTTTTTTTACAATTTATGGTGAATTTTTAAATTCAAAACAGGGGATTTAGAGACCACTCTGACCTTTTTCCACCAAATCTTAAAGATCTCATAAAATATAACTCATATACTTGTTTTGTTTCTTTCACATAAAAATATATTCATTAAGCTTCAATTAAATATTTTATTCATCATCTAATTCCATTTCTACTATTTTTAGTGAGTTTTCAAATTCACATCATTGCTGCTGTATGACTCTATTTTATAGCAAATTTCACCATTTTATGGTTTTCCATGGAGTAGGTAATACATTAAGCATACATAACACTAAATATAAATTTTGATTAGCCATTCCAATAGATAATAAACAACAAGCATTTACATATCACTCATTTACCATATCATAAGATCATTTACAAAAAGTGAGTATAGTGCTATACATGCCACACTCATAACATACAAGCCATTTTACCAATTTAGGTCTTTGGATAGTGTGAGCGAGCCTTCGACCTATCCCGATTCTCAATCCGGCTTGTCAAAACTACAATGAAGGAAAAGGAGGGAGTAAGCATAAATGCTTAGTAAGTTCACATGCAAATAACAAGTAACATAATCATGCCATTCAACATAAACATTATTTGCATAAACAACACCAAGACATTCATGTTACATTTGCATTTAATATCTTACTACAATTTCATCATACTAAGTTCCTAACCCGAGGGTTTAAATACATACCTGTCAAATTTTCTTATTCACCACACTTACCAACATGTCACCTTCGTATTAGGTATTCTCCTTATTCTATTAGAGATCTCTTGCTGAACACATCGAAATATGATTTCGGATACACGGATAATGTGCACATAAGTGCTATACTCATAGCTAAACCAGCTCAATAGATTTTGAAATCTATGTAGCCAAGCTACCATGTAACCCGCCCATAAACGAACTTGGACTCAACTCAATGAGCTCGGGCGTTCCCATCCATAAGTGAAATCGGACTCAACTCAACGAGTTCGAACGCCTAGTTACATCTCACGAACTCGGACTCAACTCAACGAGTTCGAAACTCAACCATCCTAGTGACATGTCACTTGTACCCTAATCTATTCCCAAGGTTCAAACGGGATTCTTTTCAATTACTCATTTTGATCGCCTTCTTCGAAATGTAGAAACCAATACTTGCTAACATCTCGTACTTATTAAGTTGTTCACATAATTTGCATATCACCAAATAATAATTTACAAAGCATCATATTTCATGATAATAAGTATCATGTCATATAAATAACATTAAATCACTTAAAATAAAAATTATGTTACCTTATTTACACATGAACTTACCTCGATACAAAATATTAGCAATCGAGCCTATTCCTCTTAAACTTTGTTTTTCCCTCGATCGCGACTTGAATCTCGTTTCTCTTGATCTATAATGCCAAATTAATTTATTTAATACATACATTCATCAAAACAGCCCCTAAGACGAACTTTGGAAAAATTACATTTTGCCCCTAAACTTTCACATATTTGCACTTTGGCCCCAAGGCTCGTAAATTAAACCTCATCCTATTTTCTTATGTTTTATGACATGCTGATCATTTTTCCCTTCTATGGCAACATCAAATTCACACTCTAACATGTACTTATGAATATTAGGTATTTTTACGAATTAAGCCCTTTTACTCATTTTCACTTAAAACCGAGTAGCATAAGTTGTCTAAAATAATTTAAAACCTTATATTCTATCATAAAATACCAAAATACACAAATATCACCTATGGGTATTTTTCCAAATATGAACCCTAGGTTGAATTATTGCTAGCATAAGTTAATTCGAGCTACCGGGATTTCAAAAACATAAAAATCATTAAAAACGGGGCTTGAAATCACTTACTATGAAGCTTAGAAGTTGAAGAAACCCTAGCTATGGAGAGAGGTAAGATTCGGCCAAGGCATGGAGAAGATGAACACATTTTGGCCTTAATTTCCCTTTTAATTAATTTTAATTACAAAATGACTAAAATACCCTTAATACCTTTCTTTGAAAATTTTTATGTACAAGCCCATTTTTGTCCAAAATTTTAGAAATTGGTCAAATTGCTATTTAAGACCTCCTCATTAATATTCCAAAGCAATTTCATACTAAAAACTTCTAGAATGCAAGTTCTGCAAATTATTCAATTTAGTCCCTAATCTCAACTTAAGCACTTTATGCATATAATTTCGTCACAAAATTTTCACACAATCATGCAATCATATCATAAACCTCAAAATAATTATAAAATAATTATTTCTATCTCGGATTTGTGATCACAAAACACTATTCCGATTAGGCCCTAATTCGGGATATTACAACTCTCCCCTCTTTAAGGATTTTTGTCCTTGAAAATCTTACCAGTAAATAGGTGTGGGTATTGATTTCTCATGGTTTCCTCAGGTTCCCATGTAGTCTCTTCTACCCCGTGCTTTTGCCACAATACTTTCACGAGAGCGACACTTTTATTTCTTAGTTGCTTGACCTCTCGAGCTAAAATCTTAATCGGTTCTTCTTCGTAAGTCATATCTGTTCGTAACTCAATTTCTATCGGTGAAATTATATGTGAAGGATCCGAACGATACTGACGTAGCATAGATACGTGGAACACATCATGCATCTTCTATAATTGAGATGGCAATGCTAGCCGATAAGCTACTAGTCCAACTTTTTCAATTATTTCATACGGTCCAATAAAGTGTGACTTAACTTGCCCTTCCATCCAAATCTAAGAACTTTCTTCCATGGAGACACTTTTAAAAATACCTTATCACCAACTTGAAACTCAATTTCCTTTCGTTTCAAATCCGCATAAGATTTCTGTCTATCCGATGCAGCTTTCAAACAATCTCAAATCACTTTCACTTTTTCTTCGGTTCTTTTATTAGATCAATTCCATAAATCTGATTTTCCTTGATTTCAGTCCAATACAATGGCGTCCGACATTTACGACCATACAATGCTTCATAAGGTGCCATTTTCAAACTCGTCTAATAACTATTATTATAAGCAAATTCTACGAACGGTAAGTATCTTTCCCAACTACCTTGAAATTCCAATACACAACATCTGAGCATGTCTTCAAGAATCTAAATCACTCTCTCTAACTGTCCATCAGTTTGTGAATGAAAGACAGTGCTAAAATTTAACTTCGTACCTAATGCCTCTTGTAACTTTTTCCAAAACCGTGAAGTAAATCTCGAATCTCTATCCGAAATCATTGACAAAGGTATTCCGTGCAGTCTAACAATCTCACTGGTATACAATTCAGCCAACTTATTAAGAGAATAATTTGTACGTACCGGAATAAAATGAGCCGATTTAGTCAGTCTGTCAACTATTACCCAGATGGCATTTTCCTTCCTTGCAGTTAACGGAAAACCTGACACAAAATCCATAGTAATCCAATCCCATTTCCATTCAGGAACCATGATAGGCTGGAGTAATCCCGAAGGTACTTGGTGTTCAGCTTTCACTTGTTGACAATTAAGCATTTTGATACAAACTCAAAGATGTCTCTTTTCATTCCACTCCACCAATACATTTTTTTCAAGTCATTATACATTTTTGTACTGCCCAGATGAACCGCCAAACAACCATTATGTGCTTCATGCAAAATCTTTTGAATCAACTCATCATTTTTTGGTACACAAATTCGGTTTTTAAACATCAAGCAACCATCAGAACTGATTCTGAAATCTGATCCCGTATCAGCCTCACACTGCTTTCTCTTGCCTTGCAAATCTTGGTCATTTTTCTGAGCTTCACAAATCTCTTGTAAAAACATCGGTCTTGGTCTTAACTCTGCTAGAATCGAACCATCATCTGATACCTTTAACTAAGTATTCATAGCTCTCAAAGCAAATAGTAACTTTCTGCTCAAAGCATCGACAACCACATTCGTTTTTCCTGGATGGTAGTCAATAACAAGCTTGTAATCTTTCAATAACTCCAGCCATCTTTGCTCTCTCAAATTCAAGTCTTTTTGTGACATCAAGTACTTAAGACTTTTATGGTCGGTATATACTCGACACTTTTCACCATACAGATAATGTCGCCAAATCTTCAAAGCAAACACTATAGCAGCCAATTCCAAATCATGAGTCGAATAATTCCTTTCGTGAGATTTTAACTTCCTCGAAGCATAAGCCACCACTTTTCCTTCTTGCATAAGTACACATCCTAAGCCATTTTGAGAAGCATCACTATACACCACAAATTCTTTACCTGATTCGGGTTGTACCAACATTGGTGCTTCAGTTAATAACGTTTTCAATTCTTTAAAACTCCGTTGACATTCTTCCGTCAACTCAAATTTAACATTCTTTCGGAGTAGTCTAGTCATAGGAGCAGTAATTATAGAAAATCCATTTACAAATCACCGATAATACCCAGCTAGCCCCAAGAAACTTCTAACTTCGGTTATATTTTTCGATGGTTTCCAATCAACAATGGTCGAAATTTTACTAGGATCAACCCGTATACCATCACCTGAAACAATGTGACCCAAAAATCCAACTTCTCGAAGCCAAAATTCACTTTTACTAAACTTGGCATATAACTGCTTATTTTTCAAAGTTTGTAAAACTATCTTCAAGTGCTCGGCATGCGCTGTCTCATCTTTCGAATAAATTAAGATGTCATCTATAAATACCACAACAAATTTGTCCAAGTATGGCTGAAATATGCGATTCATCAAATCCATAAACATAGCAGGAGCATTTGTTAACCCGAATGGCATGACTAAAAATTCATAATGACCGTACCTTGTTCTACAAGCAATTTTAGGTACATCTAACTCTTTTACTCGCAATTGGTAGTATCCAGATCTCAAGTCAATCTTTGAAAACCATGTTGCTCCTTTTAACTGATCAAACAAATCATCAATTCTCAGTAATGGATACCTGTTCTTGATTATTGCCTTGTTTAATTGTCGATAGTTAACACGCAATCTCATAGAACCATCCTTCTTTTTTACAAATAACACGGGAGCACCCCAAGGTGAAAAACTCGGCCTCACAAAGCCTTTGTCAGTCAACTCTTGCAATTGCGACTTTAATTCTTTCAACTCTGCTGGTGCCATTCTATACGGAGCAATCGAGATCAGAGCTGTTCCCGGTATCAACTCAATACCAAATTCTACTTCCCTTACTAGAGGCAAACTCGGTAACTCTTCTAGAAATACATCCGCGAATTCACACACAATTGGCACTGATTCAACTTTCTTTTCAATTTCTTTTGTATTAATTACATATGCCAAATAAGCTTCATAACCCTTCCTCAAATATCTCTGAGCCGACATCAAAGAAATCACACTAGATAATGCCTCTGATTTGCCTGATTCAACCCACAGAATTTTGCCACTTTCACACTTTAATTCTATAACCTTTTCTATGCAATTTACTATAGCATCATGCAATGTCAACCAATCCATACCCAAAATAGCATCAAATTCATCAAATGGCAACAACATCAAGTCGGCCGAAAAGTAATGACCCTGAATCATTAAAGGACATTTCTTGCATACTTTATCAACTATCACACATTTGCCTAATGGATTCGACACTCTAATCATAAATTCTGTGTACTCAACAGGTATATTCATATTAGACACCAATTTCATGCACACATATGAATGAGTAGAACCGGGATCAATCAAAGCATTAACATTAACATCATAAAGAGAAAATATACCAGTAATCACGTCAGGTGATGAAGCATCTTCATGTGCTTTTATGGCATAAGTTCTAGCTGGAGCCCTTGCTTCAGGTTTAGCTGCTGTATCTTTAACTACATTCTTACTGCTTTCTTTATTTCCAGCTTTTCTTGAATATCTTCCCCTCGAGTCTGCACCACTAGCTTTTACACTCTGAAATTTTTCTTTCTCAACTCTCTCTGGGCAGTCTCTAATAAAATGATCCAAAGAACCACACCGAAAACATTCATTCACTCAACATGGGCCAAAATGATTTCTACCACATCGCCGACAGTCAAGCTTAACAAATCTCGAATTCCTCACACTAGCCACAGAAGTAGTCTGAGATTTAAAACCCACATTTTGCTTCTTAGAATTTTCATATGATTGTCCAACTGAAACCTGAGAATGAGGATTCATATTTCTAGATTTTCTGGATTACTATGAGAATGAACTGCTCATCGATCTTTTCTTCCAATTTCTAGTCTCAGCCTCTACTTTTTTCTTCTCTTTGAGTAGTTCTTCAGCTTTGCAAGCTCGATCAACAAGTACTACCATTTCTTTTAATTCAAAAATCCCAACAAATACTTTAATGTCTTCATTGAGTCCGTCTTCAAATCGTCTACACATTTTAGCCTCTGTAGGAATATATTCTCTAGCATACTTACTCAATCTGATGAACTCCCTTTCATATTCAATAACTGTCATGTCCCCCTGCTTCAATTCAAGAAACCCTTTACGCTTTTGATCAACAAATCTTTCACTGATGTATTTCTTCCGAAATTCTTCTTGCAAGAACTCCCAAGTTACATTCTCTTTCAGTACTACTGGAATCAATGTATTCCACCAATGATAGGCTGAATCCCTCGACAATGATATAGCACATTTCAAGCATTCCTCAGGTGTACAAGACAATTCATCAAATACCCGAATAGAATTCTCAAGCCAAAACTCTGCTTTCTCTGCATCATCATCAATATTAGCCCTGAATTCTTTGGCCCCTTGCTTACGGATTCTGTTAACTGGAGTTCTGTGAAATTTTATCAGATCTACACCTTGAGGCATTGGGGGTACAGGTTGAGAAATCGGGGGAGGTGGGGGAGTTGTGCATTCGGGTTCGTACGAATGAACTCAGTATACTAGGCATTCATCATCTGGAGAAAGGCTTCCCGAGCCCCTTCTCCTCCTCCTTGACCAACAGTAGGAGGTGATTTTCAGTTGGCACCGCCCATTCAGCCGAAACTGGTGCATTACTCTCAACATCATCATCCACAACTGGATCGGGATCCATTTACTATAAAAAAATCATTTAAAAGGACATAAGTCGTCACACTATCACAATATATATATAGCATGGCATGTAAAGCAAAACCCGTACATACAACACGTTAAACAGAGAACCGACTAAACCTACTCTGAAACCACTAAATGTAACGCCGTCACGCCCAAAACCATCACCAGAGTCGAGTTTGAGGTGTTACTAAACTTAATTCATTAATTAAACAGCTCAAAAAATTTATTTTTAAAATTTCCAGACAAGCTGGCCAACTGCGTCACAGTAGCTTAAAAATTCATATCTCGAGTTCTGAAACTCAAAATTAAGATCTGTAAATTTTTCTTGAAACTAGACTCATATATCTATCTAATAAAGTTTTTCTAGAATATTTGGTTGATCCAATTAGTACAGTTTATTAGTTAAAGTCTCCCCCATTTTAGGGTTCGACTACTCTAACCCCTGTGTATTAAGAATCAGATATATCCCTGTACAGAATTTCAATGATTATGCCATTTGTTTCTAATAAAACTAGGCTCAATAAGGAATCTTTACTTTAGACTTCTAATTATTTGTTTACAATTTATGGTGAATTTTTAAATTTAGAATAGGGGATTCAGAGACCACTCTGACCCTGTTCCACCTAAACTTAAATATCTCATAAAATATAACTCATATACCTGTTTCATTTCTTTCACATAAAAATAGATTCATTAAGCTTCAATTAAATATTTTATTCATCATCTAATTCCATTTCTACTATTTTTAGTGATTTTTCAAATTCACATCACTGCTGCTGTATGACTTTGTTTTATAGCAAATTTCACCATTTTATGGTTTTCCATGGAGTAGGTAATACATTAAGCATACATAGCACTAAATATAAATTTTTATTAGCCATTCCAATAGCTAATCAACAACAAGCATTTCCACATCACTCATTTACCATATCATAAGATCATTTACACAAAGTGAGTATAGTGCTATACATGCCACACTCATAACATACAAGCCATTTTACCAATTTAGGTCTTCGGATAGTGTGAGCGAGCCTTTGACCTATCCCGATTCTCAAGCCGGCTTGTCAAAACTACAATGAAGGAAAAGGAGGGAGTAAGCATAAATGCTTTGTAAGTTCACATGCAAATAACAAGTAACATAATCATGCCATTCAACATAAACATTATTTGCATAAACAACACCAAGACATTCATGTTACATTTTCATTTAATATCTTACTACAATTTCATCATACTAAGTTCTCAACCCGAGGGTTTAAACACATACCTGTCAAATTTTCTTATTCACCACACTTACCAACATGTCACCTTCGTATTAGGTATTCTCCTTATTCTATTAGAGATCTCCCGTTGAACACATCGGAATATGATTTCGGATACATGGATAATGTGCACATAAGTGCTATACTCATAGCTAAACAAGCTCAATAGCTTTTGAAATCTATGTAGCCAAGCTACCATGTCACCCACCCATAAACGAACTCAAACCCAACTCAACGAGCTTGGGCGTTCGCATCCATAAGTGAACTCGGACTCAACTCAATGAGTTCGGACACCTAGTTACATCTCACGAACTCGGACTCAACTCAACGAGTTCAAAACTCAACCATCCTAGTGACATGTCACTTGTACCCTAATCTATTCCCAAGGTTCAAACGGGATTCTTTTCAATTACTCATTTTGATCGCCTTCTTCGAAATGTAGAAACCGATACTTGCTAACATCTCATACTTATCAAGTTGTTCACATAATTTGCATATCACCAAATAATAATTTACAAATCATCATATTTCATGATAATAAGTATCATGTCATATAAATAACAATAAATCACTTAAAATAAAATTATGTTACCTTATTTACACATGAACTTACCTCGATACAAAATATTAGCAATCGAGCCTATTCCTCGTAAACTTTGTTTTTCCCTTGATCGCGACTTGAATCTCATTTCTCTTGATCTATAATGCCAAATTAATTTATTTAATACATACATTCATCAAAACAGCCCCTAATACGAACTTTGGCAAAATTACAATTTTGCCCCTAAACTTTCACATATTTGCACTTTTTCCCCAAGGCTCGTAAATTAAACCTCATCCTATTTTCTTATGTTTTACTACATGCTGATCATTTTTCTCTTCTATGGAAACATCAAATTCACACTCTAACATGTACTTATGAATATTAGGTGTTTTTACCGATTAAGCCCTTTTACTCGTTTTCACTTAAAACCGAGTAGCACAAGTTGTCTAACATAATTTAAAACCTCATATTCTATCATAAAACACCAAAATACACAAATTTCACCTATGGATATTTTTCCAAATATGAACCCTAGGTTGAATTATTGCTAGCATAAATTAATTCGAGCTACCGGGATTTCAAAACATAAAAATCATAAAAACGGGGCTTGAAATCACTTACTATGAAGCTTAGAAGTTGAAGAAACCTTAGCTATGGAGAGAGGTAAGATTCAGCCAAGGCATGGAGAAGATGAACACATTTTGCCCTTAATTTCCCTTTTAAATAATTTTAATTACAAAATGACTAAAATACCCTTAATACCTTTCTTTGAAAATTTTTATGTACAAGCCCATTTTTGTCCAAAATTTTAGAAATTGGTCAAATTTCTATTTAAGACCTCCTCATTAATATTCCAAAGCAATTTCATACTAAAAACTTCTAGAATGCAAGTTTTGCTAATTATTCAATTTAATCCCTAATCTCAACTTAAGCACTTTATGCATAGAATTTCGTCACAAAATTTTCACACAATCATGCAATCATATCATAAACCTCAAAATAATTATAAAATAATTATTTCTATCTCAGATTTATGGTCACGAAACCACTATTCCGATTATGCCCTAATTCGGGATATTATAGTATTGGTATGTGTAGACAAATTTATTTTTCTTGCTGACTTTGTTATTCTAGACTTTGAAGCAGACAAAGAAGTGCTAATCAACCTAGGAAGGCCCTTCATAGCAACCGGAAAGACCCTTATTAATGTGCAGAAGGGTGAGCTTACTATGCGTGTTCAGGACGACCAGGTAACACTTAATGTTTTTAAGTCTATACGATTTCTTGACACAATTGATGATTGTTTTGTAGTGTCCGGTTTAGAGGAACTAATCATGAAAAGGGAACTCAACTATTTTGTGGACCCATTGGAACAAATTTTGACATCAGACCCTCCAAATGATGAAAAAGAGGATGAATACATAGCTTTGGAAGAAGCTAATCAAAGGGGGTATAATCTGCAATCCTATTTTCAATCTTTGGAGTTAGAGAATAGTGATTATGCCCAACCAAAAGTATCAATCGAGGAGCCACATAAATTAGAACTGAAGGTACTTCCCTCACATTTAAAATATGTTTATTTAGGTAACGCTTCTACTTTTCTTACAATTATTTCAGTAGAATTAACCGTTGAGTAAGAAGACAAACTCATTTTAGTATTGAAACAATTCAAGAAGGCTATCGGATAGACCATAGTCGATATTCGTGGCATTAGTCCATCTGTATACATGAACAAGATCATCTTGGAAGATGGCGAGAAAGGGACGATTGATGGACAACAAAGACTGAACCCTATCATGAAGAACATGGTAAAGAAAGAAATCATCAAGTGGTTAGATACGGGTATAATTTACCCCATCTCAGGTAGTTCATGGGTAAGTCTGATCCAGTGCATGCCAAAGAAAGGAGATATTGTGGTCATTGAAAATGAGAATAACGAGTTGATACCGACTATAACGGTTACAAGATGGAGAATTTGCATAGAGTACCAGAATCTAAACAAGGTGACTAGAAAAGATCACTTTCCTTTGCTATTTTTGGACCAGATGCTGATAGACTCATGGGGTGAGACTATTACTATTTTCTCGATGGATACTTGGGGTATAATCAGATTACATTAGCACTGGAAGATCAACACAAGACAACATTCACCTACCCGTATGGTACATTCGCTTTTAGACGCATGCCATTTGGTTTATGTAATGCACCTGCTACATTATAAAGATGTATGGTGTCTATTTTTACTGATATGGTTGAGAAATACTTGGAAGTCTTTATGGATGATTTTTTAGTATTTGGAGATACATATGATGATTGCCTAGCCAATCTAGCCAAGAAACTAAGGCAATGCGAAGAAACAAACCTTGTACACAACTGGGAAAAGTGTCATTTCATGGTACGAGAAGGAATTGTTCTGAGGTATCAGATAACGAGACATGGAATCGAGGTAGATAAAGAAAAAGTAAACGTTATTGAGAAAATTCCACCTCCAACATCTATAAAGAGTGTTAGGAGCTTTTTGGGCCATGCCGATTTCTATCGAGGATTTATCAAGGACTTCTCCAAAATTACTAAACCCTTATGAAAGTTATTGGAGAAGGACTCGACGTTCAAGTTTGATGAGGAGTGCTTAAGGTCTCTCAAAGATTTGAAGAGTCGGTTAGTTTAGACACCCATAATCGTCACACCGGACTGGGATTTGCCATTTGAATTGATGTGTGATGCAAGTGACTTTGCGATAGGAGTTGTCATGGGCCAGCGAAGGAACAAAGTTTTTCATCCAATATACTATGGAAGTCAGACTTTGACAGGAGCTCAACTGAATTATACAGTAACAGAGAAAGAGTTACTTGTTATTGTGTTTGCTTTTGACAAGTTTCGATCTTATCTTGTAGGTACCAAAGTGACTGTCTATATGGACCACTCGAAAATTAAATATTTACTTGCCAAGAAAGACGCTATGCTGAGACTGATCTGATGGGTACTTCTACTGTAACACCTTAACCCGTATCCATCGTCGGAACAAGGTTTTGGAGCATTACTAGAACTTTCAAAAACATTTACAGATAAATCATGCAAATTACTATTCAAATTCCAAAATCATTCATAACATCCCGTAAATGGATCCTCGAGGTCCAATACGAGCATTAGAATCGAGTCAGGCTTAATCAGAACCTTTAAGAATTTTTCATGACATTTTATAATTTTTTCAAAGTGCAGGGCTCACACGCCCATGTGGTCCAAGGGACACGCCCGTGTGACCCTAGGACATGCTCATGATGAGGACATGTTCGACCCCATGTAACTCTCTAACTTGTGCATACGGTCGTGCCACATGCTCGTCTGCTAGGCCGTGTGGTAATTAACTCATTTCGAATCTAGGTGCAGGTTTCACACGGCTAAGACACACGCCCAAGTTCTAGGCCGTGTAACACATACAGTTGAGACACATGCTCGTGTCTCTACCCGTGTGCTCTATTCTAAGCATTCTCTGTAACACCCCGAACCCGAGACCGACACCGGAGTCGGACACGAGATGTTAACAAACTTTGAAAAATTTTTCCAGACACTGCCCAGTCTGAGTACTAGTCGCTTCAAAAATAATATCTTGAGTTTCACAACTCGAAAATCAGTTTTGTGATTTTCCATGAAACTAGACTCATTTCCCCACCTATGTATTTTTTTCTAGAATTTTAGTCGGGCCAATTAGTACAGTTTATTAGTCAAAGTCTCCCATGTCACAGGGGTCGACTACACTGACCTTTTCCAATTACGACTTGGATATCTCTCTTCACAGAGCTTCAATACTGATGCCGTTTATTTATATGGAAACTAGACTCAGAGAGGAATCCATACATATATGGTATGACCCCTAATTATCTCTGGTCAATTTATAGTGAATTTCCAAAGTCGGAACAGGGAATCCAGAAACTGTTCTGGCCCTGTTCCACAAGAACCCGAATATCTCTTACTGTACTGTTCATATGATTGTTTCGTTACTTTCATATGAAAGTAGATTCATCAAGGTTCGATTACATAATTTATTCACTATTTAATTCCACTCCTACGAATTCTTGTGATTTTTCCAATCCACACCACTGCTGCTGTCAGCCTCTGTTTTCAAAGTAAACCTTACCTATTTTCGGGGTTTCATGGACCAACTAGGGCCTTGTCATACATATGCCCACATATGATCATACTTAGCCATTCCAATGGCTGATCATTTGCTCAACACTTCCATTCCAACTATAGTTACATCATGAAACCATCTATACATTCATAAACACGAATGGTCTAATGCCATACTCCACTTCTACAAGCCATTTTCGCATGGCTGTACACTTATACATTTCATAAAGTACTCGAAAACAACAATGGGTAGTCCTATACATGCCATAACAAATTCAACCAAAATAGTACCCAAAAGAGCCTTTGATAGTGTGGGCGACTTCGACTTCAAGATCCCGAGTCCGATAGCTGGAGAACCAAAAATCTATAAAACAGAGGAGCAGTGTAACGAGTAAGCAATTTATGCTTAGTAAGTTTTGAGCAAGGAATTCCAGCATAAACAAAGAATAACACACATTTAGCTAAACGGAAAATTTCACATTACGCAATTTACCGATATCAAACTTGCTTCACAACATTAACAACCCTTATGTACATACACAATAGACTAACTTAGCCGAAGGCCGGTAGCTCGTTTATCAACTGAGCGAACATTTATTTGTAAGGGCTCGATTAAATTCAACACATACGTAACATATCCCCATATTGGGATGTTTTTCGAGTATTCGCTGGAATTTTACAGCAAGCTCATTCATTACCAAATCACGTACCTTCGGGATTTAACCGGATATAGCTCCTCGTTCAAATGCCTTCAGGACGTAGCTCGGTTTTAGTAACTCACACAATGCCTTCGGGACATAACCCGGATTTAATAACTCGCACGAATGCCTTCGGGACTTAACCCGGATTTAGTAACTAGCACGAATGCCTTCGGGACTTAACCCGGATTTAGTATCTCGCACAAAGGCCTTCGGGGCTTAACCCGGAATTTGTATCTCGCACAATTGCCTTCGGATCTTAGTCCGGATATATTCACTTAGCACAAAGCCTTCGGGACTTAGCCCGGACAGCATTCAATTAATCATGCACATCTAACAATAATTCATGGCACATTCATATTTCATTTTCATTTGCAAAACTCAAACACAAGGCACATATCGTCCTTGCACATTCGGCTCAATAGCCTCACATAGAGCATGATTTAATCACATCGTAATTTAAGCTCTCTTACTCAAGAACTTACCTCGGGTGTTGTCGAACGATTCCGCTAGCTATTCAACCACTTTTTTCCTTCCCTTTATCGGATTTATTTCCCCTTTGCTCTTGAGCTTAATTAAACAAATAAATTGATTTCATCATTTAGGCATCAAAAAGATGAACACAAGGCACTTAGCCCATATTTATACATTAGACATTAAAGTCTCATACATGCAAAAATCATGCATCAACACAACATATTAGCTAATTTCTTTCCCCTTGGCCGAATATGCATGTCTATTTTTTGGGGTCGATTTCAACAATTAATACACACATATACACACTAGTAAAGCATCCTCCCCCTTTTCATCAATTTAACACATGCATTGCTCATTAACATGCAAAGTTACATTCGGCCTTAGCACACATCTTGCTAGCCGATTCTTCTCTATTTAGCAACCAATGCACATATGTGCTCACACAAAAATGCTAAAAAGGAGGTTCAAGAATCATCAAGCCATCATCACATGCATCATTAACAAGCTTCATATTTTGCATGCAATGGCATTAACACAACCTCCACCTAGGCCGAATCTTAACTCATCCTCATGCCTCATCACCACAACATCAAACACCAACCAAGAATGATGCATCCATGGTCAAGTGCCATTTCCATCACATAGCAAGATTTAGACCATGGGCTAGGTAGAACTCAAGCTAACAACTAAAACATGCATGCATCTCATGGAACATCATCAAACATACCTTAGCCTAGCTACATGCATGGCCGAATCTCTTTACCTTTCTTCTTCTTTCCTCCTTAAAATTTTTGGCCAAGGATGAACCAAAGGATGAGAAAATTTTTTTCTTTGTTTTTCTTTCTAATTTAGGCTAAATGAAGGTGAGAAAAGGATGAACAAAGATCTTCTCCTCTCTTTTCTTTAGCTCACGGCAATGGGGGGGGAAAGAATCAACTACACACTTTTTTTTTGTGTATTCATCATACTCCTTTTCATTATTTAATTTCCATGCCTATTATTTTATTTTTTTCCACCCATGATGCACCAACAAAACATGTCTATGACATGTCTTTGCCATCAAACTTGGTCTACCATGCTTGTCATGGCCGGCCACTACTAGTAGGGGGAATTTGACATGCAAGTCCCCCTTTGTCCACATGCATTAATAGGTCCTCACACATTGACCTATCACATTTAGAATTTTCTCACATAAGTCCTATTGACTAAATTCACATGAAATCAACCAAATTGAAGCTTGAAATTTTCACACTTCATAATTACATATTCTAGACAATAAGTATCACATTCAAACATTTCGGTGACTCGGTTTAGCGGTCCCGAAACCACTTCCCGACTAGGGTCAACTTTGGGCTGTCACAACTCTCCCCCACTTAAGAAATTTTCGTCCCCGAAAATCTTACCGGTAAATAGGTTTGGGTATCGTTCTTTCATCGAGCTCTCGGTCTCCCAAGTAGCTTCCTCGATCCCGTGTTTGAGCCATAACACCTTTACTAGCGGAACTATTTTGTTTCGCAACTCCTTCACTTCACGAGCTAGGATACGCATCAGTTCTTCTTCATAGCTCATGTCGACTTGAATTTCAACCTCTGATAGGCTAATTATATGCGATGGATCAGATCGATAGCGTCGAAGCATCGAAACATGAAAGACGTCATGAATCTTTTCAAGCTCCGGGGGCAAAATCAATCTATACGCAACCGGACCAACTCGCTCGGAGATTTCGTACGGCCCAATGAATCTTGGGCTCAACTTGCCCTTACGGCCGAACCTGAGTATCTTTTTCCAAGGTGAACCTTAAGGAACACTTTGTCTCCCACCTGATACTCGATGTCTTTTCGTTTCAAATCTGCGTACGACTTCTGACGATCCGTGGCTACCTTCGACTTTCAG